>NW_023270503.1:16305211-16566419 GCF_011800145.1 Mirounga leonina | reverse complement strand
TTTCTTTCTTTCTTTCTTTCTTTCTTTCTTTCTTTCTTTCTTTCTTTCTTTCTCTTTCTTTTCTTCTCTTTTTTTGCCATTATATTATTTATATTTACCTAGCATTGGGTTTCTTTGTGCTTTGGAAGTGTTACATATATCTTGCTTCCTTTGAGACTTTCCTCTCTCTCCCTTCCTCCGTCCTACATTCCTCACTCCTCCTTGTCTAAAGGTTTTGCTGTTATCTCTACTCAGCCCTCACTCAGGACCCCCAGTCCAAATAAATCTTTAATAGGGGTTTATGTTCCTGTCCCATGGTGATACTGGAGATATCCAAGATCCAAGCCCCTAAGCTAGTGAAATTTGGCTCAGTGACTGTTCATAAAGCCAAGTCTGTGTTCTGTAGACTCCCTAGGCCACTACTGTAGTCCCAAGCAAAGGTGACATCAACCTGTTTCTTTCTCCTTTGACATCATTCTCCCACATTACCTCCTGGTTTCATGCAGTGAGCCTAGTTCCAAATTCCCACTTGACATCAAGCATTTGTAAACCCCAGTAAACTACAGGTACTGAGTTCCTAGTCCTCCCTGATTCTAGTCCTTCCTCATCCTGATTCCAGACTGAAGCTCAGCTGGAGGACTTCATGAACCCTCTACTTATTTCTTCATTTTTCTGTTTTGTTATCTACAGAGTTACTGATTTTGTTTGTGAACAAGGCTATATCTTTTTACTTTTTACTTTGATTTACTTCACTAAATCAAGTCCCATAAACTTAGATAGTTTTCTGGGGGAATGAATTGAGATAATTATTTTTTTTTTTTAAGTGCAAAGGATAATAGTAGTAAAAAGGAACACTAGTGTAAAGCTAATGTATGCTCTCTGCCTGGAAAAGTCCCTCTTTTCCTTTCTGCCTGCCTGAATCTGAATCACATTTCCCTGGCTACTTATTCTAAATTGTGTATTGTATTCCTTCAATTTAATCTCATAAATATTTATTGGGTGCTGTAATATATTAGGCACTATATTAGCACTAAGAATACAGTAATAAGGGATATGGGTATGTCCCTATCTTCATGGAACTTTTATCTAGTGTGGGAAACAAAAATTTACAATACAGTATAATAAGAATACTAATTCTTAGCATTTATAAGTAGAGCATCCTATTTAACAATTGATTACATACTGATTTTTATTCCAATTTTTACATGTGGGTTAATCATGTTTTCATAGGTTTGAAAGACCAATGAAGATAGTGGATACATATTCTATATTTCTCTTTTTTATGTTCATGATTTTACACATGGAACCAGAGATCATTATGCATGTAAGATTGAGTGGTCTTTATCCTCAGTGGGGTTACAACAGATTTCAAGGCACCAAAGACCACAGAGAGGTTTTAAGTTTAGCTATAATTGTTTTTCATCAGTGGGCATTATAGAAGTTACAGAACAATTTGTTGGTACAGTATAATCTTAAAATCTGAGAGTTAGATAATGGCTTAGAATAAAACTATTTATTAGAGTTAATTTCCAAAAGAAGTCACCACATTATTGTGTCTCCATGTTAATTAAATTTTAATGGCTAAAGTAACTTTATTCCTGATTTATGAAGCACCTTATCTTTTAAAAGGAGAGAGACAGACCAAGAGAGAGACTCCATGCTATATTTTAAGACACTGTAAAAGCTAGCTACCCAGATCAGGAATAGATACCAGTTTAAAGTACCTCCAAGGAACTTCTAGGATATAATCCAGATTTTACTAAAATAAAAGATAACAAGCTGACATCCAGCAAGTAGCTATAATAGGAGACAGGAAAAACTGAGGGCTGGTGAGGAAGTAGAACAGCTGACTTTCTCATACACTGCTGGGACATGAGGCATTTGGTACAACCACTGTGGAAAATTGGCATTGTCTTCTAAAGATCGACAGATGCATACCCTGTAATTTAGCGATTCCATCCTGGTGTGTTAAATCCAACAGAAATGCATTGTGGTATATTTACCCAGTGAAGTCCTGTACATCAATGAGAATATACAACCTACAGCTACATGTAATGACATGAATAAATCTCACAAATAATGTTGAATGAGAGAAGCCAAACGATGGAAAGTGCTAATGTAATTGATAATCATTATGAACTCATTTTGGGAGTTTTGCAGCTAGACCTAATCTACATTTGGTGGATTGTGACTAGTTGAACCTTGTCCATTTTATCTTTTTTTCCCCAAATGCTACCGTGTCAGCATCAGATGGGTGCAGATTAAAGTGACCATCTTACAGGATCTAAGTGATTAGAAAGACTATAAGATAGAGATTCAAAGCTGAGAGGTCTGTGAGCTAGGACAGGACATGAATGCCAGATGTCCAAGGAATGAGGCCAAGTCTTAGCCAGATACTTTGTGGCAATGCGAATGAAGCAAACAAGAAGTAAAGCTTGAGCAAAGAGGCAAAGGGCCAATAAGAAAATCTAAATCAGAGAGGATCACGCAATGAGTTAATGTCACCATTTGGATATTCAACCACTCAAAGACAGGAAAGAAAGAGAATCTTATCCTTGTGAGAAGGACCACAACAGTGGCAAAATAGGGACAACATCGAGATCTGAAGCCAAATACTAGAAGGTGTGGTGTGTTAGGGAAGCCAGAAATGGGACTAGCTTACATAAAACTCCACAGATAGCTCAAGAAGCTCTCAGGTAGATATGCTGATTATTATAGTTAAGGGATTAGGATGGTCATGAGTCACCTTCTCACCATAAGTACCAACTCAGGAAAAGTGTTTAAAGGGCTGCATTTATTAGAATTGTACATACACATATACATCTTAAGTCTGGAATTATACTTTCAACCTCCAGTTACTTTAGGGGGTATTTGAAGAATGTTGTTTTATATTAAAATTTAAAACATAATGATCATGTTCTATAATTCTGTGACTTTGAATACATTTCCAGTTAAATGAAACTTCATTGTACCCTGGCAGAGAAGCCAGTTAGCCTCAGAGTTCAGCCATAGACCATTATGAACTATCAGGGATCAGAAACAGGAAGGGGGCACGAGATGCTGCTTGGAGGGAAGTTCTAAGTGGCACACATAGAATGTGGCAGTGAGGCAAGAAGGGAGTGGTGACTTAAAATACTCTGTCTATGACTGGCTCTTCTTCTCTGCTCATAACCTGTAAGCCTCAACACATTATTTTTTAAAATGTTACTCAAGCATGTAGTATTTGTCAGACTGTGTGCTAGGTATGCTAAGTGAAGATATGATACATGAATAAAGACAGACAATACCTATGTGTTAGGATCTTATATTCCACTGAAGGCATCAAGGTGAAGATAGGGCAGAGTAACTCTAAAGGAATAGCTTCTTCTGCAACATTTGGCCCAAATGGAGGAGAGACCACCTTCAATCATTTTTCCTGAATTGGTATCTTCTTCAAGATTTCTTAGACTCCTTCCCTATGTGATTGGTACCCAAAGTCACTTGCCCAGAACCAACTATCTCAGTTACTCAAAAGTTATTGTATCACAGTTGTTGCTGAATCTCAGCCTTCAGAGCCCAGCTGCCTAAGGGCAAAATGGAATTACTCAGCTCTGAGAGGCTTTCTTAATACCAGGTCATGAGAAAGCTGGGTGAGTGAGTGATGTTACCTCTCATCATTAATGTTTTTTGGATTTGTATACTTGAAGTTGGATGCCTAGTCATTTCATGAATGCAGGCAGACTACATGCAGCCAGCAGCAGGCTAAGCATCACTAGATCTAGAGGACCTTAGCAGAATAGTTATATCTGCGATTCTAACATGATTACTGGGGTGAGGGGAGAGCTAGTTAAGAGATCAAGCTTCCTAGGATCCCCACCTTGGCCCTCCAAAGCTTGTCCCAACTTATTCCTCAGTATGAGAGACCATTTAAGAGAGACCATTTAAACCACAGCTTTGCTTTGGGGAAGGTTTTTTATTTAGAGAAGGATCAGTCGAATAGCCAACTTTTTGTTCCATTAAAATTTCAGTATACTTCCTTAGTCATCGTAATTACAGTTTTTCTTTTTCTTTTTCTTTTAAATTTTATTTTATTTTATTATCTTATGTTAGTCACCATACAATACATCATTAGTTTTTGATGTAGTGTTCCATGATTGATTGTTTTTGTATATAACACCCAGTGCTCCATGCAATACGTGCCCTCCTTAATACCCATCACTGGGCTAACCCATTCCCCAGCCCCCCTCCCCTCTAAAACCCTCAGTTTGTTTCTCAGAGTCCATAGTCTCTCATGGTTTGTCTCGCCCTCCGATTCCCCCCCTTCATTTTTCCCTTCCTTCTCCTAATGTCCTTCATGCTATTCCTTATGTTCCACAAATAAGTGAAACCATATGATAATTGACCTTCTCTGCTTGACTTATTTCACTTAGCATAATCTCCTCCAGTCCCATCCATGTTGATGCAAAAGTTGGGTATTCGTCCTTTCTGATGGCTGAGTAATAGTCCGTTGTATATATGGACCACATCTTCTTTATCCATTTGTTTGTTGAAGGGCATCTCAGCTTTTTCCATAGTTTGGGTATTGTGGACATTGCTGCTATGAACATTGGGGTGCATGTGGCCCTTCTTTTAACTACATCTATATCTTTGGGGTAAATACCTAGTAGTGCAATTGCTGGGTCATAGGGTAGATCTATTTTTAATTTTTTGAGGCACCTCCATGCTGTTTTCCAAAGTGGCTATACCCACTTGCATTCCCACCAACAGTGTAAGAGGGTTCCCCTTTCTCCATAACCTCTCCAACATTTGTTGTTTCTTGCCCTGTCAATTTTTGCCATTCTAACTGGTACAAGGTGGTATCTCAATGTGGTATTGATTTGAATTTCCCTGATGGCTAATGATGTTGAACATTTTTTCATGTGTCTGTTAGCCATGTGTATGTATTCTTTGGAGAAGTGTCTGTTCATGTCTTCTGCCCATTTTTTGACTTGATTATGTGGTTTTTGGGTGTTGAGTTTGAAAAGTTCTTTATAGATCTTGGAAATCAGCACTTTGTCTGTAGTGTCATTTGCAAATATCTTCTCCCATTCTGTGGGTTGCCTCTTTGTTTTGTTGGCTGTTTCCTTTGCTGTGCAGAAGCTTTTTATCTTGATGAAGTCCCGAAAGTTCATTTTTGCTTTTGTTTCACTAGCCTTTGGATATGTATCTTGAAAGAAGTTGTTGTGGCCGATGTCGAAGAGGTTACTACCTATGTTCTGGATTTTGATGGATTCCTGTCTCACATTGAGGTCTCTCATCCATTTTGAGTTTATCTTTGTGTATGGTGTTAGAGAATGGTTGAGTTTCATTCTTCTGTATATAGCTGTCCAATTTCCCAACACCATTTATTGAAGAGACTTTTTTCCATTGCATATTTTTTCCTGCTTTGTCAAAGATTATTTGACCATAGAGTGGAGGGTCCATATCTGGGCTCTCTATTCTGTTCCATTGGTCTATATGTCTGTTTTTGTGCCAGTGTCTTGGTGACACTGGTGTCTTGGTGATTACAGCTTTGTAATATAGCTTGAAATCAGGCAACATGATGCCCCCAGCTTTGTTTTTCTTTTTCAACATTTCCTTGGCGATTCAGGGTCTTTTCTGATTCCATACTCATTTTAGGATTATTTGTTCCAGCACTTTGAAAAATGTCATTGGAATTTGATCAGGATGGCGTTGAAGGTATAGATTGCTCTCGGCAGCATAGACATTTTAACAGTGTTTATTCTTCCGATCCATGAGCATGGAATGTTTTTCCATCTTTTTATGTCTTCTTCAATTTCTTTCATGAGTGTTCTGTAGTTCCTAGAGTATAGATCCTTTACCTCTTTGGTTAGGTTTATTCCAAGGTATCTTATGGTCTTTGGTGCTATTGTAAATGGAATCGTTTCTCTAATTTCTCTTTCTACAGTTGCATTGTTAGTGTATGAAGGCAACTGATTTCTGTGCATTGATTTTGTATCCTGCCACATTACTGAATTGCTGTATGAGTTCTAGTAATTTGAGGGTGGAGTCTTTTGGATTTTCCACATAAAGTATCATGTCATCTGCGAAGACAGAGTTTGACTTCTTCTTTGCCAATTTGAATACTTTTTATTTCTTTTTGTTGTCTGATTGCTGTTGCTAGGACTTCTAGTACTATGTTGAACCATAGTGGCAAGAATGGGGATCCATGTCGTGTTCCTGATCTTAAGGGAAAGGCTTTCAGCTTTTCCCCATTGAGGATGATATTCGCTATGGGTTTTTCATAGATGGATTTTATGAACTTGAGGAATGTTCCCTCTATCCCTATACTCTGAAGAGTTTTAATCAGGAAAGGATGCTGTATTTCATCAAATTCTTTTTCTGCATCAATTGAAAGGACCATATGGTTCTTCTCCCTCCTCTTATTAATGTGTTCTATCACATTGATTGATTTGCGAATGTTGAACCACCCTTGCATCCGGGAATAAATCCCACTTGGTTGTGGTGGGTGATCCTTTTAATGTATTGTTGGATCCTATTAGCTAGGATTTTGTTGAGGATTTTGGAATCCATATTCATCAGGAATATTGGTCTGAAATTCTCCTTTTTTTTTTTTTAAAGATTTTATTTATTTATTCATGAGAGACAGAGAGAGAGACAGAGGCAGAGGGAGAAGCAGGCTCCCTGTGGAGCAGGGAGCCCGATGCGGGACTCAATCCCAGGACCCTGGGGTCATGACCTGAGCCGAAGGCAGACGCTTAACCGACTGAGCCACCCAGGCGTCCCATGAAAGTCTCCTTTTTGATGGGGTCTTTGCCTGGTTTGGGGATTAAGGTAATGCTGGCCTCATAGAATGAGTCTGGAAGCTTTCCTTCTGTTTCTATTTTTTGAAATAGCTTCAGGAGAATAGGTATTATTTCTTCTTTGAGTGTTTGGTAGAATTCCCCAGGGAATCCATCAGGCCCTGGACTCCTGTTTTTTGGGAGGTTTTTGATCACTGCTTCAATCTCGGTACTGGTCATTGGCCTATTCAGGTTTTCAGTTTCTTCCTGTTTAAGTCTTGGTAGTTTATAGGCTTTTCAGGAAGGCATCCATTTCTTCCAGGTTGCTTAATTTATTGGCATATAGTTGTTGATAATAATTTCTAATAATTGTTTCTATTTCCTTGGTATTAGTCGTGATCTCTCCCCTTTCATTCATAATTTTATTAATTTGGTTCCTTTCTCTTTTCTTTTGGATAAGTCTGGCCAGGGATTTATCAATCTTATTAATTCTTTCAAAGAACCAGCTTCTAGTATTGTTGATCTGATCTACTGTGTTTCTGGATTCTAATTCATTGATCTCTGCTCTAATCTTAATTATTTCTCTTCTAACCCATGGCTTAGGCATCATTTGTTGCTTTCTCTAGTTCTTTAAGGTGTAAAGTTAGTTGGTGAATTCGGGATTTTTCTATTTTTTTGAGTGAGGCTTGGATGGCTTTTAAAAAGGCTTTAATAATATGAATATTTGAGTTACCAAACACTTGCTGATTGGGTAGAGTTCCAAATGGCACTATTTGCAATTTGAATTATAACATTCAATGGTCCTTTTTTTTTTTTTTGCAATCTGCAATATTTATAATATTTATCACAAAGAAAAAGATCAAGAACACTTGAATTTTGTGAGAAATGTTGACTAGCCTCCAGAAAACTCAGTGGTACTTTGCCAGGCACAAGTCTTAGAGAGTAAAGGTTCCACCAAGTGGAGAGTGATTCTAGTATTACAAGATGCTTTCTTCCTTCCTTTCTTTCTTTCTTTTTTTTTTTTTTTTTAACATCTTGGCATTTCAACCCAAGATAACAACTTGACCTGGTGCCTAACAGTGCTGTTGCCTACCCCTCTTGACTCACTGAAAGATGGCCCCATAGTGTAGTTTATGGGTGATTTCATGAATTTTCACTGGTAACTTTGACAATTGGCAGCTTTTACATGTTGACTTTAAAATCCAAATCCTTCATGTCCTGTGACTCCATTGTGATTCTTAAATTTTGTCAGTAACATTTAAAGCTGATACCAAACCCTTAAAGTAATACTGATTTATCTGTATACAAGAGATCATTTTACTTATGATGTTTTAAAGGAGAACACATTCAAGTTCCTTTTAATTATGTTATTAAAATAAAGACTAAATAGAAGTGGGGGCTAGGGGACACTATCAAGAGAAAAGCACTGCTCTTAGGAAACTGGGGAACCCTACTCTTATTCTGAAATTTCAACACAAACCTGCAGAAGCTGTGCTAGTAATTGGTTTCTGTAGTTTTGCTACAGCACTAAGTCATGTTTTATGGATTCTTTTAATAGGCAAGCCGTGTTGCAATTTATTAAAAGAGAAGACAGGCAGCATCAACCTACTAAAAGGTCAGAGAGAAAAAAGCAGATGGGCCTCCTCCCCAGATTCAGGTTAAAATGGTCCTGTCTTTCAAGATAGCATCTCTTTGCGGAAGAATATATTACTTGGCCAAAAAGAGGCATCTATAATCAATGTTGCTCTTTCTCTATATTCCACACTGCCACCACCTCCTCTAATCAGATGAGGGAAAAAGCCTCTAGTGATTGCAAGGTGATTCCAGACTGCATTGGAAATATAACTTGGGATATAGACTGACTGCCCAGATAGGGGTTTGCTTCCTAATTTGTGTGTTTGGAGCAAACCTGCCATATTCAGAGCATCATAGACAGAGGCTTCAGAGAACTGAACTGAGACTCTTTATCTGTTCCCTCTCCAAGAAACCAATCTCAATGAGATCAAGTCCCTACAGAGACATAATAACATATGTCAGCCTCTGACCCATCTCTGTAGCTCAGGTCACAAAAATGCACAGCTGTGTTTGTTGGACCCATTTGGTTTTCATCCTTTTCCTATTATTTTCTTTACAAGCCCCTTTTGTATTTATTCCCTAGTAGAGCTCATGCTTTGAAGAACTTACCCTACCAAACAGTTAATTAATAAATTCTGCAGTTTTTTAATTTTATTGATTTATTTGAGAGAGAGAGCATGAGAGCAGGTTGAGGGACAGAGGGAGAAGCAGACTCCCCACTGAGCAGGGAGCCCGATGTGGAACTTGATCCTGGGACTCCAGGATCATGACCTGAGCTGAAGGCAGCCGCTTAACCAACTGAGCCACCCAGGCACCCAAATTTTGCAATTTTTTTGAATCAAAATGGGAAGTTGCCAATCAGAACTTTGATTTAGCTGACATGATCAATGTTACCGTGTGAGTTGTTACAATTTCATAAGGAAACAAAAAAGCTTCCCATTTTCAATTAGACTTTTTAGAAATGTAGGCAGTCTGTCACTAAAAATTATGCTAAAGTCTAATACATGAACGTTAAGGGATAGCTGTGCATCTTATAAGGGAGTTTCCATTCAGAGAACTTAAAAGATATTTTAAATCCCTACTTCAATCTTGCTTTTTAAGTACAAGCTTCAAGCATCAATTACTCACCCTAGAGTTCTATTTAATTTTCTTCACCTTAGAATGCACGGTTAATCAACTTAACTCAATAGAACATCAAACCAAAGTTAAAGGTCTGCTGCTTTCAGCATGTAGAATGGTTTCCTTCTTAAATCTATGCTTATCACTAAAATCGTATCTATCATTTTCCCATGTTCCATTCAAGTTTATTAAAGAACGAGAGAAAATACAATAAACCACTTGGACAATTGACAAATGTTGCTTTGCATACCACTGTGGCATTGCTGCCGAAACTTGGCAAGCAGTACCACACAAAGAAAATGTCACGTGTCTGACAAACTGAGGTGCAAGTTTGAATTTGCTGCAGGAAAGGACATTAAGGGGCTTTAATATATGAGACACAAAAATGCAGGTCATTTGGAAGTTAAACTTACAAAAGTCCAGCACAGCAGTTACTGGAAATAAGACATAGGTTTGCCACAAATATTCCATAGGGTAGACCAGCAACCTTAGGTAAGAAAACACTAAGTAAGTATTTCAGAGTTATACATCACAGTTATTACCATTTACTCGTACTGAGCTTTTATTATGTGCCAGGCACCAACTGGGCATTTTATACACATTGGGTTTTTTTCCTAATTACCTGATTTAATCCTGTTAATAATGCAAAATGGGATTGTGACAGCATTTCACAGAAGAAACTGAAGGTCAAATAGGAAGTATTCTACCCAAGGTTACATGTAACTGGAAAATGGCAGAACTAGAATTAAAATTAAGTCCATGGGACTCCCAAACCCATGCTCTTTTTACCACTCTTAATTGTCCTCTTCTTAAGGATGCTCGCTAAGACTGAATAGAGTCATTACATTCCTCCCTGCCTTCTAACTTGGACTCAGTATGTTTTGTCTCGAGCTACATTCTAGAAAACTCTATAGATGATGGATAGCAGGGTCCTATTTGTTGCCTATAGTAAATGTATAAAAAACAATATTCTGTTTTAACTGCTGTTAATTCTGGGGAGTTGGACAGAACAGTGTCCACTGATTGGACTTGTGGGAATGCCTTTGTATGTGACATGTTCTGTCAGGAGAAAGTGATACCATCTAGTCTGTAGGCAGCAACTGGGAGATCTTCGGAAAGAGAGATTAAGAAACATACTGTTGGGGTGCCTGGGTGGCTCAGATGGTTGAGCATCTGCCTTTGGCTTGGGTCATGATCCCAGGTCTTGAGATCAAGCCCCATGTCAGGCTCCCAGCTCAGCGGGGAGCCTGCTTCTCCCTCCCTCTGCCTCTCGCCTGGCTTGTGCTCTCTCTGTCTCTCTCTCTCTCAAATAAATAAATAAATCTTAAAAAAAAAAAGAAAAAGAAAAGAAACATACCATTGCCGAGGGCCTGACCTTTATGTCCATTATCTCACTGGTTCCGCATCACAGTTTTTTAGGTTTGGTATGCATCATGATCCCCATCGCAGAGAGACCCAGGAAAGTTTAAAAGGGCATTCAGCTAATACACTGGGTATTTGAACCTTGGTCTGTCTGCCTTCAGTGGCTCACCCCATGATGGAGAGCATGAGGAGCCCTGGTGTATCGCACCTATGAAAGATTCAGGCCCCTACTATCATATCTCTGTTTGTCACAAGTTCTTCAAGATTTGTTTTGCCATTCAGTTTGTCAGGGTACAGCAATAACCATAGTTTCCATTAACTGTACACCCAGTCTGCACCAGCTACTTAACTATGCTCCTTGCATAAGTTATGCCTGGAGAAATAAATATTTGTTGAATGAATGTTAAGATGTAATATGTCACTTAATAATCGGAACAATATTATGAAACCTAAGTTCTATTTTCATGTAGCCGGAAGACAGAGGCTTATTGAGGCCATACAGTAAAAAAGTCAGGGAGCTGAAATTCAAGCAGCTATCAGACCCCAAAGCTCATGCTCTTCCCCCAAATGACCCTAGCAGGAGGTTACCATGGATGGAGTTTTGGGGGGATTTGATTTTTGTTGTTTTTTGGGGGGTGTTTTTTTGTTTTTCTTTTAGATTCTGAGAATTAGATTTTATTTCATTTGGCATGGAAATCTACTTAATACTTGTCAAGGATTCCCCAGAAGCAGACCCTGAGGCAAGGATGCAAGTACATGTGGTTTATTAGGAGGCAATTGCAGGAAACATGAGTAACAGAGTGAGGAAGTGAGTCACAGAAGGGAAGGCAAAAAGGTGCCTTCAAGCAAGCTAAAGCTGTGGACAATGGGAACTTAAACCCACTAGGGAGACAAGGACCAGGGGATACAGGGAGACAGGGAATGGGGCTGAAAATTCCCAAGTCATGTTCCAGTCTCTCTAGAATAACTCAGAGTATCATTAAGCAAGTAACTTACCTATAGCTAAGATCATCTTAACCTTTGAGATTTTCACAAGCAAAAGTTGTTGGAAGAAATAAGATTAGGTTTGATGAATAGCCAGATCTATAATGTTCATGTACAGAAAGTCTCAATGTTATAAAAATGTAAATCTCTTCTGATTTGTAAATTCAAAGGAAATCCAATCAAAATACCAACAAAATTATTCACAGAACTTGACAAATTGATTCTAAACTCTGTATAGAAGAACAAAAGCCCCAGAATAGTCAAGACAGTTCTAGAAAGGGACAAATGTTAGGCAAATTTGTCATGAATGGTTAGCTAAATTTATAAAGTTGCAGTCATAAAGGTAGCATGTATTGTCACAGGGATAGACAAATAGATGCTAGAATAGGGTAGATATCCCCCAAAAATAGACTATGGAAGGCCCTGGTCAATAAAAAAAGAGGTCATGAGATATCAGTGGAGAAGGGCAGACTGTTTAGTAAGTGCTGTGGGTCTGTTGGCTTTTCATAAATTAGAAGAGGAATTTTACTTTTTTTCATATGGAAAACCAATAGTCCCGTAGCACTTTTTGAGATTTAATCACTGGGGCAGCTTCCAGTGCTTCTGGATTTTGTGCAACACCATCGTTAGCATTTTTTCTGAGAAAAAAAAAAAAAGCTTCTGTGAAATAGTTTTATTGTATATATTTATACAGTGGTTGAAACAAAGTTAGGACATTGGAGCTCCACTTGCTTGGCATCCCCTCAACAATCCCTACCCCCAATCTCAGCACTTCGCAAGAACAGAAGGCCCATTTTCTCATTAAAAAACAGAGCAGGAAAGACAGCATGACCCAAAGATCCTCCATTTCTGAATTTAGGGTTCAGAAAACCCAGTTTTACTCTGTATTTAGAATCCAGGCAGTGTTGTGATATACCTATTTACAGCCAACATTTTGTACATCCTCTCGCGTATTCTGCCTGCTTCAAAATGGAAGGCAATTAAGTTTCATCTTACGGTGATGGACAGTCTGTTGAAACAGCCATTCAAATGGTCTTCATCTGAGTCCCAACTCATAAGGAAGAATGGCAAGGTTGATTAGTAATACTGCCAAGAGCACGGTATAGGATAGGGACAGCGTGCTGGCTGAAAATTCATCATTCTTTAATTTGACAGGTTTCTATCCAGAAATAGAAACATAATTTTTATATCATTAATCTAGGGAGCTTGGCATTATTATTCAAATAAAGAAATACCAATTCTGCCCACAAGTATTTTTTTCTTAAAGCATCTGGTTGGGATATGCCACACAAACTAGATCAGTGCACCAGGTGTCACAGCTCTTTTCAAGTGAAAGGAGAATGTATACCCTCAAGAGTTAAGTTATTTGGCTTCATCAAGCCAGCAGTTGATTAGGGAATAGGGTATGCAGCCAGGGTTTCCCTTCTAAATATGATAGATAATTACATCTGATCATGTATCTAAGATAGTAAAGCCATCATTGATAATTACTTGAAAACTTATTACTTTAAAAAGCAAACCTTTTTTCTTTTGAAGAGTTTTAACAAAATTTCCCATGTAGGGAAGTTGGGAGGGCAAGCTAAACCCAGTGGATTATTTCATTTACTGAACATATTTATACTTCACCTCTTTCCAAAAAAATCTTGAAGCTGACTAAAACAAGAGCCATATACAATCATGTTAATAAAAACAGATAGTCTTGTTAATAAAACAAAAAAGATTGGTCATTTTTTTTCCTAAAGAAAGCCAAATTGTGTTTACTCGGTATTTTGTCATTGGTCTCCTTTAACATGGGACCTTTGGGTAACTCTGCAATGGTGTGAAATAATGTTTCAGCTGTAACTTAGAAGTGGTGCTCCCAAAAGCATGATCTGTGACTCAGGGAGTAAGTAATAAATGGAATCTCATGAAAGTGTGTGTGGTGAATTTTAAAAAATGAAGCTTCTGTTTCTAGAGCAGTTTTCATTGTAGTTAAGCCAGAATTTGACTTAATTGCATTTATCTCAGGAAAGACTTTTGTAACGCAATTAGCAGAGAGTGTAAATCTCCTGCCCCAAAGATTTTTCTCTCTGAGGTCCAAGTTTTCAGATGAGACATCCATCTCACAACTGCAGTTTCATTTCCACTGACTGTTCTGATGCTAAAGACCACCCACTTGTCCTCATCTCATTTGTTTTGACTGCCACCCCAGATGAAGCTTGAACGTGAACATGAAAATCTATGTTCCATCAGGAGAATTAAAAGGAAAAAAAAAAAAGTAACAAGTACTCTTAACTTCTGTAGGAAGAGATCTTGTGAATCCATGCAAAAAGTTCTTGGAATATGAGCATTAAGAGACTAAAAAGAAAAAAATGAAGCAAAGGGTGAGGGTAGCTTCTAAAACGAATGCCAGGAAGTCCTGTTCAGATGCTGGAATTGAGTTACAAATCTGTCTCTGACAGGCCCCTGGGTGTCTCAGTCGGTTAAGCGTCTGCCTTTGGCTCAGGTCATGATCCCAGGGTCTTGGGATTGAGCCCCGCATTGGGCTCCCTGCTCAGCGGGGAGCCTGCTTCTCCCTCTCCCTCTGCCCCTCCCCCCCTTTCTCTCTCTCTCTCTCTCTCTCTCTCTGACACACTCTCTCTCTCTCATCTGCTCTGCTCTCTCTCTCAAGTAAATAAAATCTTAAAAACAAAAACAAAACCCTCAAATCTGTCTCTGAATCAGTAGTCTGTATCTTTTTGTGTTGAGCTGTGGACCCCTTTGAAGATATAATAAAGAATCTGAAGCATTCTCTCAGAAACAAAAAAGAATGATTTATCAAAAAACTGCTATCAGTAAAAATAAGTTTTTTTTTTACACCATAACATTTCCATAGCAACTTAATTTTAATTATGATAACACAAATAAATAGATGTTTAGGTGCTAATTAGGAAAAATAACTGGAAATAAATTTCTGTCCAAAGTATCATCATAAATCTTTGGAAGTATTTACCTACTTCTGGGGTTGGGGATTGAGAAGGGGATGCATGACAAAGTTATAGCAAGGGGACTGGAAATCCATATGCACATCAAGAATTATCTATTGAATAAATAATAACTCTTACATGCATGTAGCAGTCTTTACATATATAGATGCTGTTTTAATAAATGAAATAAAATATATCTAAAAGGAAAAAAATCCAAAATTTGAGAAGCCATTCAAGAATGTATTGATTGATGGATTCATCCTCTGTTTACTGACTCAACAAATGCTTAATGCCTGCCTACTCTTTGAAATATTGAGAATGAATTTCAGGGTAATCCATTAGATTCTAAACTCCATGAGCGAAGTACCAAGTTGGCTCAAGGCAATTAGCTGGCAGGTATTTAGTTATGAATGTTGTGCTCTGTGGTACAATCACAGAGCACAGGCTCACAAGATGGCGTCCATCCGTCATGTAGTGCCTCTGTGGGTTGATCATGTATGCTCAGAGAATGTGAACTCTTTTTTTTTTTCCTTAAAGATTTTATTTATTTATTAGAGAGAGAGAGAATGAGAGACAGAGAGCACGAGAGGGAGGAGAGTCAGAGGGAGAAGCAGACTCCCCGCTGAGCAGAGAGCCAGATGCGGGACAGTGTGAACTCTTTTATGCATCCAACATTGCCACCACCGTACAGGACTTTAGGAACCATGTATTTCCACTTCTTCACTCTGGAGATATACAGAAAGGCCTGCAGGATAAAGTGGCTTCTCTAAAATTACACAGCTAACCAATGATGGAACCAAGACTGGAACTCTTGATATTATATGCTTTTAACTAAAGAAAAAACTAGGGCAGTAAATCTGTAAAAGAATTATCTAAATGTATTCCTAGGCTAACTTGGCTTGTTTACTTTCCTCCCACATCTTCAAAGGTTTTTTTTTTTTTCTTTTATTTGAAACATACTGTGATAAGATAAAAAATAACAATTGAGGGAATCTGGAATGAGAAAGAGGAGGTGAGAAAAATTAGGCGAAGTAAGAGGTTACTCTAGTAAACTAAATGCTCCTGTAAGGTTCTGCATGGTTACCAACAATGGGTCACTGATTAATGCTGAACTTCCTAGCAGCAGTTCATGGTAGGCATCAGATAAAAACAATCTAAATCTGAAAAGATTATAGACTCTATGATTCCAACTATATGACATTCTGGAAAAGGCAAAACTATGGAGATAGTCAAAAGATCAGTGGTCGTAAGGAGCTAGTGAAAATGGAAGAGTTTCAGCACTTGTTGAGGTACAGAGGATTTAGGGCAATAAAAATACTTTGTATGAAAAAAATACTTTGTATGACAGTATAATGATGGATACATGTCATTATACATTTGTCCAGACCCATAGAATATACAACACCAAGAATGAACCTCAATGTAAACTACGGACTTCAGGTGATTATAATGTGATCATGATCTAAGCTGAAACCAAGAGTTGGAGGCTTAACCGACTGTGTCACCTAGGCACCCCAAACCTAAAACTATTCTTAAAAAATTAAAATCTTTATATTAAAAACCTAGATTCTCAGGGCCTTGAGACCTCAGTGAAATTTCTCCTGTAGGTTCTCAGAAAATGCACCTGCCTCTATCAATTCAATTGTAAATTTCAGCAGGTTGGTTCTTGAGCCATTCTTCATAGAGGCTAGGAGGAATGCAATGCCCGGGACAGTGGAAGCATCTGGTTAGGAGGCCAGAACACTGCAGTCCAGGCATGCAGATCACAGAGGGTCTGGCTTTATCTTGGGATAATATTTAAACCACCTAGAGGAATAACAAAATGTTTGCCTTGCTTGGGCTGCTCTCACTATGTGCCCAGACTATTCTGGGCATTTACATGCTATCTTCCTATCTTCTGGGCAGTCCCTATGGGATATTATTTCTTAAAACTGAATTTTTAATAAGGACTGAGCAGTGGAACATTCAAGGTTATAAAGGTCATATATTCTGTCAAGTACTTGGAGAATAGATGTTCACTGTTGCTGATGATTTTTCTAATGCTGAGCCAGTAGTCTTCTGTGAAAATTAAAGCATTTCACCAGAACATGTACCAGAAGATGTTCAGGGAAATAAAACAAAACAAAACAGTTTTTCAGCATATTGGGATACCTGAACCACTGCCACATCCCCATCATGAGTTCAGGTAATTAGTAATTTATTAGTATTTAAAGCACTCTGGAACCTGAGAGAACGCAAGGTATAAATGTTCTCACTAATTTTAAAGTTAGGCTGTGAGACAGTGTTATGTGAGCAACAACAAACCACAGTTAGTGTTTTTATCAAATGAAAGTTAAGCCAGGGCGCCTGGGTGGCTCAGTCGTTAAGCGTCTGCCTTCAGCTTGGGTCGTGATCCCGGAGTCCTGGGATCGAGCCCCGCATTGGCTCCCTGCTCCGCGGGGAGCCTGCTTCTCCCTCTCCCACTCCCCCTGCTTGTGTTCCCTCTCTGGCTGTCTTTCTCTCTGTCAAATAAATAAAACCTTAAAAAAAAAAAAAAGAAAGTTAAGCCAAAGGTTCTCTCACTACATTGTCTGTGTGTACCAGTGTGCTAAGGGTAGTGAGTTAAGCCTGTTTATTAGCTCGCGTGAGTGACTACACTCCTCCACAGCCGGGACTCAGTTCTTTTCCCTGAGTTACATCTCTGATATCTGCTTTCCTCTGGACTGCGTGCAATCTGTTTCTCTCCACAGCAGAGCTTTTCAACCCCTGTTGCTCATCAGAACTGCCAGGGGAGCTTTGAAAACACCCCATGTCCAGGCTGCACCCCAACCCACTGATCTCAGAGCCTCTGGGGTAGAACAAACATAAGACAGATCAAAAGAGTACACTGAGAGCATGAGCCCTGGATCCCGGGTATGCAGGAAGTGGGGAGAAGATGCAGTGAGGAAGGAGACCAATAAAGGAGTTGGGGACCTGTGCTCTGGTGGGGGGCAGGGTGTCCCCAATCCTGTGGCTCTGGCTGCAAATATATGGCATCTCTTATACACAAAGGGCCCTGCTCCATTACCACTTTCTGTACACGCTGCCTCTGGCCACCAGACCTAAAATCCATTAATAGTAAGGCTGAAGTGACCACTATCAGGGAGGGCCAGGGAGAAGAAGAGCAAACAGCAAAAAGCAGTGAACACTTCCAGGAGGGGCTGTGAGTAGGGGGAGAAAGGCAGCAGGGAAAGTGACTCCTGGGTTCTACCCTACCTTTGACCATGGCCATTTGATTCAATGATTCTCTTCTGTGCCAACCCTGCATTGATGATTTTCACTGGAGATAGCTGGTCACACCTGATGCTTGTGTTGCCGAAGTCCTTGAGGTTGGAGCTATAGAATATACTAGAAAGACCATTTATGCCTTTGGATACAGAGAGGGTAGAGATGGTAGGAATTAAGTCCAGCTTTTTCTCAAGCTTCCTGCTTTTGGGTCACAGTACAGCTCCAGACTCCTGGGATGTAGGATTCAGCTTGGCCAGTGAGGTCCACCAGGCACGGACATTTACCCCAGAGAAGGACACTCACTGTGCCCTTTAGGCTCAGACAGCATGGAAGAGGATACTCCTTGTGAGACTCGGACTTGTAAAAAGAAAAGAGTACATTTTCACCGTTTCCTTGGTCCCCCAAAGAAGTCAAAATTAATCATATATATTTAGAAGTGGCTAATTTTTAATGGAAACTTAATCTGTATGTTACCCCAGTGAAAAAGTAGTCTGTTTACAAACCAAGAAGGTCAGTGTGGTAAGTGTAACCTAATCATGCTTTGTAAATGGGTCAACTTTTCACTGGACTGTTGTATATCACACAGCTTTTACGCAAGCTTGTTAAATTTTAGACATTGAAGACAATCGAGTCTCATTACTGGTTAAGCCTCCATATTCTAATAATAGGAATTTATGTAAGAACTGTAAATTCACTGTGGAAAAAAATTAGTAGATGATAATTCTGCCTGAAGAAGGAATGTGTCATGAGCTGAGACCTGCCCACAGAGTGGCTCTTTCCATCCTGAATTCCTTCATTGTCCAGCTATGTAAATTGCCAATGCCAGAGTTAGTCTGGGAACAGCCTGGTAGGGCTTAGAAAAGATTAATGAAAACCTTTTCAAAGACTCAAGTCAGGCCATTTTATTGGGGAGCAGAGAAGTATTGATTTTAATCATTATTTGTGAGCTTAGAAGGAAATACTTATTTGCAAATTACAAAATAAGAAAAATGTGGTATTTCTTTTAGTCTCTCAAAATCTGGGCATTTTTCTCTTGGCAGATGCAAGCCTTTCCTCCTATAGTTTTCTCGCCTTATGAAAAGAGACTGGAGGTTAGCCTGGTGATGGGTATTGGGGAGGGCACGTTCTGCATGGAGCACTGGGTGTTATGTACAAACAATGAATCATGGAACACTACATCAGAAACTAATGATGTAATGTATGGTGATTAACATAACAATAAAAAAATTTTTTAAAAGAAAGGAGGCTGGAATTCATGGGGTTTGGTTTTTCATGGTGGAGAATTATTTGAGGCTGAGAACTTAGAGTGAAGAGTAGAAGAGAGGGAAGTGCACATTCTGAAAGGGTAAAATGGTAGGAGGTAAGAGAGCAAAAAATGCAGCCAGCTTCCCTTGACTGCCACCTGCCCATAGCTTGCTTTCCTTGATGGTTAGTTTTAGGCCACATGCAATTATCAATTAATATAAACATAGTAAATGTTTAAAAATAATATGTAACATGTATCAAGGGTCAACTATGAACAGGCATGTTATATATTATACATAAGAACTTTAATAGTAACTTTACACTGTGGTTGACATTATCCCTATTTTACAGATACAAAATTAAGCTCAAAGACATAATGAGCTACCTAAGACCACACGTGTAGAACATGACGAATCAGGAATTCAATCCTAAACCTAGTTCTTTTGCCTAACCAATATTATCTCCTAAGATTATCAAGAGTCACTAAAGTGAGTCAAGTCAGAATGTGCCTTTGTAATCATTTGTTCTCTCATTCCTTCATTCAAGTTAGGCCAGATTACCCAGCCACATACTGATCAACATTGTAGACTTTGAGGTCAAGTCCTAGATATGCCTCTTGCTACCTTGGTGATTTGGTCAACTCACTTAAACCTTGGGTTCCTGATTTATGAATAGGAGATTGTGATGGGCTATTCAAAGGGCTCTTGTAGACTGAATAACTTCTAGCCCTTGGTTTGGTGCCTGAGTATTGTAAGTACTCACTAGCTTTATGTTGCTGATGGTAGTGATGAGGATGATGATAATTGTGGTGGCTCTGGACACAGAGATGCCATTTCTTTGCTAAGGACAGCTGACACTAGGAAGCTGTAATAATGGTCAGAGCCCCTCAAATCCTGGAGCTGATAAAGACCTTCAGAATTCATTTGTTCCCTGCTCTGGCTGCAGACAGAACTGCAAACCCCAGGGCTACATTAATGTGACGTGCAACCCAACTAATTTATTCACTGGCCCTTAAATAAGTTTGTCTCTTGCTCATGATTCTGGAAAAAGAGGGTAAATCCCATAGCTCAGGACCTGCAGACACCCAGATGACATGGTGGGAGCATTTTCCAACAATGTATAAAACCCTCCACTTAGACTCTTAGCTTCTCTCCCAGGATGATGCCCTCTTGAGAAACCTTGCCAATTTACTCACAGTCACCAACCCTCTAGGCCACAAGCAAATGAGGACATGAGGACTATCCAGGGGACTCTCTCCCCCCGCAAAAAAAAAACAAAAACCTTCATCCAGATGTTTGGCACTGTGGAAACAGGCACAGCCACAGTTTCCTTTGGACAGTTTAAGGAATTAATATTGAAGGATGTGTCACCCTGGACCTAGAAAACAGGTTGCCATAGGTTTTCTCAAGCAGCATTTGGAGCTCCAGGAGAGGGCTTTGGAATCAAAGGGAAACATGCATGGTTTATCCTACCTGTCTTCTCGCCTCCCAACACACCCCCACCCCTTCCAAGAGCACTTCATCAGCTGCTTGTCCTGTCCCTCTTCTAATGCCACCCTGGAAAACTCACCACGATTCCTGAACCTAAGCTATGAAAAAATCTCGACACTACCACCAGCTTCTATAGAACACTGAAAACGCTGCTACTGAAGTTCTCTTCTGAAAGTCTAGGAATATAGCAGAGTAAGAAGAGCCACGGGAGAGCATACAAATTTAACTCTTTCTTGCCTCTCTGTTCACTTGGACATGATGACTTTATTAAAAATGATACAGTGTTTTTATTTTCCCTGAAACCCCCATCTCACAGTTCAAATGGGATTTAGATGGCTTTACCTGACAGGTGAACTTTGAGGAACTTTCATGACCCATGGTCCAAGCTAGAAATGATAATGCCCTTCTGTGGCTTAAATATATTTTAAAGATAGTATTAGGCTGTAGACATGAAAATAATAACAACATTAATAAATGATTACTGTCATGCTATTTTTTCCCCCTCTAAATTTGCTCCATTTGCTTTCACATTCCCACAGTGTGTGAGGGTTTTGTTCAGAGTTCCATGTTGGGAAGGACCCCATGTGCTTTCTGTGTAAAGCGTGGAGCCTGCCCACCATGGGCCAGAATTTGTAATAAATGGCTGGTGGAGAGAGAGGACCTCAGAACATACACAAATTATCTGGCCCACCGCAGCTACCACTGGTCTCTTTATTCATAAAATGGTAGGCACATTCCTTTGCCCTGATGAAAGTTCCAAAGTCTGAGAGATACAGAGTCACTGCACAGAAGAGTAGAAAGAACATCAGCCATGATTTGTTGGGTCCTTGTTAAATCTAGACACTGTTAAATGTGAAGTATCTTCTGTAAGCTTCACAACAGCTCTGTAGTGTAGTTACCATTATTATCCCCATTTCTGTGAGAATGAAGATACAGCCAAATTCAGGCACAGGCCTAAAATCCCCCACTGCTGAATGGTGGAGTCAGTATTCTGATGCACATCACAGATCCTCATTTTTTGACCACCGGGCCACAGTGGGACTTGGGGAGTCAGATGTTCTCTGTCCTTGTTCCAGTTGTCTCACCAACTCTTGGACTTCTGTTTCTTCCTCTGTTAAGTGAGAAGGTTGGAGTGAGTATTCCAGGTATAATTTATACCATTGAGATTCAGGGAAGGAAAACAAGGTTTTAAAAAGAGAGTGAAGTCCACTGACATCACAGGTGAGAGAGAAAAAAAGACAGTAACAACTTGCCCCTCTAGTTTGTCAAATGAGCATGACACTGCTTCAATGACCGTAACTAGACCTCAACTAAGACTAGTTAAGGAAGACTGTATCCTGTGTGTTCCCAATTAATTCTTGTGGCAAGTACATAAACTGTTTGATTCTCTCCTTTTTCTCGGCTTGTGATTCCTTTTTTTAGTGCCATCTTGCCAGGTATACTTAAGGATCCAAAAGATTTGGTATTACACACACACACATACACCGTTCAAATTACTTAAAGGAAGTAACTTACTCACAGATGCAATTTAGCTGATTATGTGCAATTATAAGCATACATCTGCCATCCAAACAGAGCACTGCACTGGGTTTTGTGTGAGGATTGCCAAAAATAGATTCATCTAAACCATGGTGGCCTAAGAATTATCATACCAAATTTTAACTTTTAGGTATTCAACTTCCCCAATGTGACTTCCTGTTTTGCAGAAAAGAGCTTGAAGAAATAATTTTAAGAGAAGGTTCATACTCATTTCTGTTCACCAAGTGGCTCGTTCAAAACAACATTTTAATGATTTAAGTGTAAATGAATCAGAAGCATATGGATTAGATTTCCCTTAAAATACACAAGGATTTTTAAATGAGGGAGAATGGAATGAAGAAATTTCCCCAAATTTAGTGCTCCTTGGAATTGCCTTTTCTAATGTTATTAAAAATTGGTGGTGGTGGTAAGGTGGGGCTAGGGTGCTGATTCACTTTGAACTACATTTGGCAAATGCAGGGGGTGGGGTGGGGGGTAGGTTCCTAACATCCTCTTTAAAAGGGGACCATACTTCTCCTTGGGCATCGGCTAATTCATCCCAACCAGCATTTTTGATGAGTTAAGTGTAAATGAATCAGTAACATACGGATTGCATTTGAAATACACATGGGATTAAAAAATGAAGGAAAAATTGCTTGGTAAAGTATGTCTGGGGTTTTGCCAAACCCATAATGTTTAAAAAAAAAAAGTTTGAAACAACTGATGAATCCCTCCCAGGCTTTGCCAACCTCACCAGGAGCAATGGACGCAGGGCTGTTTGTGTGACTCTTCCAGGCCCCTCGCTCTTAAACAACACTAGGGAATGGCCAGGATCCAACCTCACCTGTCTGGTGCCTGGATCACTTCCTAGTTGTAAGCTTCCATCCTAAAGAGGATCACTTCCTGAGTAGGAGAGAAGGCAAACTCATTCCCTTCTTTTGAGAGCATGTGGATGCAGTACGTTTGGCTGTTCAGATAATAGTACATTTGGCTTTCCTAGATAAATATAAAAGACAATTGGACAGATATTGGAATCTGTCCCTAACTGGGATCTGCATTTTGTGTTTACTTTTCAGCACCTGAATAAAACATGCAGTGACCTGGTACTCCATATCCTGCACGGAGGCCCCCTAAACCAGTGGTTCCCCACTTTTCACCTCCAGGGAACTTGTAATCTTCCTCCATATTTTGGACAATAAGGTCTATATACCAGATACAATTATTGAGAAATAATTTTCTCCTTTTGTTATTAAACAAAAACTGCCATTGTAAGAAAACCAACATAAAAAAAAAACCAACATAAACATATTGAGTTGATAGAATTTGAGTTAAAATAAATATATTTTAGTTCTCCCTTGCGTCTGAACCCAGTTAGCTGTACAACTCCAGTGAGTGTTTCCAGCATGTTGGGAATATCTCAAAGAAGCTCATTTCTCTCCCTGCTTGGGTCACCAAGGGACCAGGATCCAAGATAGGGAATTATTAGTCTAATGAGTCTGACAGGCATTTCAAGGTGGAGAGATTTCCAAAACAGCTCCAATGGAAAGCTCTAGATCTGAGTCCTCCCAAGAATCCTACTATTATTTTCATACATCTTTTCCTAATACTAGGCAGGTCAAAAGACTTGGTAGCTCTGAGAATCATCTCAGAGAGAAGCTGAGGAGGTCTGGTGGGGCCACTGTCTTCCCAACAGAGTTTCTGATTTCTTAGAGCGGCCACGAGCCTCTCCCCTTTGCTTGGAGGCATTCTGCTCCTCATTTGGGGCCTGAAGTCATTCGGCCAGCCCCATTTAAGACCTCTGCAGAGACTGCAATGGTTTCAGTCTGTCGCAGCCACCCAAACACCTATTTTATTTTCAAGAAAATTAAGTGTGTGTCGTCAGCAATCGTTAAAGAGCTTAAGGGAAATTTGGTTTTATTATTTCCCCGCTCTGTTTTTGAGGGTGGGGTGGGGGAGTGGAGTGGGAGAGAGTGATTATTTGAAGATCTGTATAAAAATTCAAAAGTTCAATCGTTTCTCGTCAGGACTTGGGCAAACATACTCCTGCGTGTTTTTATCGGAGTAGGTGGGAAGGCAGTTCTTTTTGTAACATTTGAAAATGAGCTTGATCTCCTGATTCCCATGAAGCAGACACAGCTCTGGCAGATGCCTCAGGAGACCGATCATCTTGAGACAGCCATGGAAACAGTTTGACATTAATGAAAATGTGCAAATGAGATCACAAACCAGGATGGAAGAACCATTTTGAAACAACCTGCGACCTTTTTTGTTTTCTTCCTGACACCCCCCGACCCGCCCGCCAATGGAACAGTAACATAGATTGTTCAGAGAAAGGAGCCACCATGGGATTAGCCATTATAAGAAAAAGGAGATTGTTCCCTTTTGCCCAGCCTTCTTTTCCGTTGTCAAAGACCGGAGTTAAGGTGCTGCTGTAACAATAAGCTGCTCTAAGAAATGAATTATGTCTGTAGCTTACATACAGTTAGTGCTCAAATGACCAAACCTCAGCAGAGAGGCCGAGTCATGGGAGTGCGCACATATACTCAATTTTATTTCAGGAAAGCAATCAAAGCCAGGCACTGAAGCCCCACAGTGGGGCCCACTCAGAAACAAGACAGACAGGTTCACCAGCCATTGCCCAGGAGCCTCCGAAGGGCTGACATAAGATCGATTGGCCATCCTGGGCCATTTACCAAACAGTTTACATAGACAGCCCAGGCAGTGGATTTAAATTAAATGAAAACTATTGGGAGAATTCCCTATAAAGTGGACTTGATCTATATTAGGGAACAGGCTAATTATAGGGATTGGCATATATGGAATCAAAGTGAAACACTATATGGGACTAAAGAGTGGTGGTCTTTTATACCAGGGTGGTCTGAAACCGGGATTTAATGTATGTACAATATACAAACATTTTTGACAGACCATTAACACCTATAATCTTGTAAATATTTGCAATTTTCTAGATCATAAATATAGCTGCATAAGCAGTTCTTTCAGAACATCATTTATACACCATTAAAGGTTAATTTACAAGTTAGTACCTTATAGAAAGAAGATATGTGGGCTTTATGCTAACTTTCTGTAAAGGGAGACCGGTGTCTCCAAAAGCAATTTGTAGCTCTCCTGTGGGTCTGACTGGGGTCCTATTCAAAGCACTATTTGAATTCTTTTCATCAGCTCATGTTCACAGCAAACTTAATCTTCTGTTTTGGGGGGAAAAAAAACAGGGGAGAGAAAGATCTGAGGTCTTCAGGCTGTACTTCCAAGCATCCAACTGTTTATTTGAACAGTCTCTCTTGACACCATAATCATTTGTCACAGTCCCTCTGATACCTGCTGTTGTACCTTAGCCTCCACCCCGAAGGACTTCCAACGGTTCTAAACTTAAAGACTCCTTGGTGGGACCAACCAACAATGAAAGTCTGACCTTTGAGGCTGCCATTGTGTGACATTTCACTTTGTCAAAAGATCAAAGAGGAGAAGGAAGAGAGGAGGGGAAATGGTGTGTGGGGACTCCCCCCACCCTCCGTCCAGCCAAGGCAATACTGGAGTCTCACTAAAGATGGTGAGAGGGACCCAGGATCCTCTAAGAGCCGGCCACAAATTATACAGCAATGGAAGGATGCTGGGGCGCTCACAGAAGAGCATCTCCTCTGTGAGAGGGTTGGTAAATGTGGGTCAAATCCATGAGGAGAAAGCCACAGAGTGAGGGCAAGTGACCACAGTGAATTTGTGTTGTCTGTAGGACGCTGAACTGCGTAACTTACTCACTGTGTGGAACCTCTCTTCCTCTGCAGAAGGATTCCATCGATATCACTGCCCTTTTCCTGAAATATGAGCAGCTGGGTCTGCTGGCTGCATGCCTGCCTGGCCTGGCTCAGGCATTTTTTAGAGCATGTTCTGCCTCTCAGACTTCCCGAACTTAGAGGATTCTTGGTATTTTCCTGCAACTCTGGTTGTCAGGAGTGCATTAAGTCATCGGAAGTAAATTTTGAAAAGTTTGCAGTCTTAGGAGCACCTGGGTGGCTCAGTTGGTTGGGCTTCTGACTTTTGGTTTTGGCTCAGGTCAGGATCTCAGGGTCGTGAGATCGACCCGCGTCTGGCTCTTCACTCAGCAGGGAGTCTGCTTGGGATTCTCTCTCCCGCTCCCTCTGCCCCTCCGACTCATGTGCTCAATCTCTCTTTTTCTCTCTCTGTCAAATAAATCTTTTAAAATAAATAAATAAATAAAAATAAATTTTACAGTATACATATACACTCCTCCCTTCTTTTTCTGTTGATAATTGGGGAAATTTCCCAAGCGTGTCCAATCTCTCTTGTGCACTCCTGCCCCCTCGAAGTCAACCCATTCTCAGGATAGCAAGACAGCTCTCTCCCACACTTGAAACCCTCAGCACAGTGTGGCCAGTAGAACTCCAAAGTGGGTGTCTCAAGGTTTAGGCCCTAACCTTAGCCCTGTACCTCTCTGATCTTAGAGAAATGACAGTCCACTTGGGCTTCAGTTTTCTCATTTGTAAGTAACTACACTGAGTAGTTAATGAGATGGCCTCAAAGTTCCCTTCCATGACTCAGACTCTGTTTTCTGTGGTTCCTCTTGTTTGGGACCCATGAAACCTACTCAGTACCCTCCTCTCCCCACTACAAAGACTTCATCTCAGGGAGTGAACAGCATTGCCCTCCCCAGAACCCTCCCTCTAGTCCTCATGTGACCCTCTCATGGCATACTTTCTAGGACTTTTTCTATGATTTTCCCATCAAACTGTAGGCACAGCTTCTATTGTCTCTTTCTCTACTCTGCATCTACCGTTCCATGCTAGTTTAATATTACTTTTTTTAAGAAAAGATTTATTTGAGAGAGAGAGAGAGCTGTGGAGGGGCAGAGGGAGAGAGGGAATCCCAAGCAGACTTCCTGCTGAGCACGGAGCCCAGTGCAGGGGTCAGTCCCATAACCCTGCGATCATGACCTGAGCCAAAACCAAGAGTCAGAAGCTAAACTGAGTGAGCCACCCAGGTGCCCCTAATACTATTTTTTTTAAAATAATAGGGGCGCCTGGGTGGCCCAGTTGGTTAAGCGTCTGCCTTCGGCTCAGGTAATGATCCCAGGGTCCTGGGATCAAGCCCCGCATCGGGGTCCCTGCTCAGCAGGAAGCCTGCTTCTCCATCTCCCACTCCCTCTGCTTGTGTTCCCTCTTTCACTGTGTCTCTCTCTGTCAAATAAATAAATAAAATCTTTAAAAAATAATAATAATAAATGTTGGTGTAGCTCATGGGTTTTATGGGAATGAAAGATTCCCTGATATTTTGAGAAGAAACCCAAGATTTGAGCAAAAGGTGCAATACTTAATAAAATGGGAAGTTTTAAGGCTGTGGCTAGGGATTTAGGAACCTGACTTAGGGCCTGGAGGCCAAGTGTAGGACCGTATATGAAAAGTAACCAGTCGAAGGGCAGAGTATGTGATGAGGGAGGGACACACAAAAATGGGCGCAACCATGAGGAATGTCAAGTTACTGGCTTTTCTCTGGAACAACCAGACTGTATAACTTTTTTATTTTATTTTATTTTATTTTATTATGTTATGTTAATCACCATACATTACATCATTAGTTTCTGATGTAGTGTTCCATGGTTCATTGTCTGCGTGTAACACCCAGTGCTCCATTCAATACATGCCCTCTTTAATACCCATCACCAGGCTAACCCATCCCTCCACCCCCCTCCCCTCTAGAACCCTCAGTTTGTTTCTCAGAATCCATAGTCTCTCATGGTGCATCTCCCCCTCCGATTCCCCCCTCCTCATTTTTCCCTTCCTACTATCTCCCTTTTTTTTTTTTTAACATATAATCTATTATTTGTTTCAGAGGTACAGGTCTGTGATTTATCAGTCTTACACAATTCACAGCACTCACCATAGCACATACCCTCCCCAATGTCCATCACCCAGCTACCCCATCCCTCCCACCCCCCACCACTCCAGCAACCCTCAGTTTGTTTCCTGAGATTAAGAATTCCTCATATCAGTGAGATCATATGATACTTGTCTTTCTCTGATTGACTTATTTCACTTAGCATAATACGCTCTAGTTCCATCCACGTTGTTGCAAATGGCAAGATTTCGTGGGGTTTTTTATGGCTGCATAATATTCCATTGTGTGTGTGTGTGTCTATCTATATATATAGATAGATAGACACACACAACGAGAGACCCCCTCTCGTTATCCAATGGAATATTATGCAGCCATAAAATATATATATATCACGGGGCGCCTGGGTGGCTCAAATGGTTAAGCGTCTGCCTTCGGCTCAGGTCATGATCCCAGGGTTCTGGGATCAAGCCCCACATCGGGCTCCTGACTCAACGGGGAGTCTGCTTCTTCCTCTCCCTCTGCCTCTCCCACTGCTCATGCTCTCTCTCTCTCTATCTCTGTGTCTCAAATGAATAAAATAAAATCTTTAAAAAAAAATATATATATATATCACATCTTCTTTATCCATTCATCTGTCGATGGACATCTTGGCTCTTTCCACAGTTTGGCTATTGTGGACATTGCTGCTATAAACATTGGGGTGCACATACCCCTTCGGATCACTACATTTGTATCTTTGGGGTAAATACCCAGTAGTGCAATTGCTGGGTCGTACAGTAGCTCTATTTTAAACTTTTTGAGGAACCTCCATACTGTTGTCCAGAGTGGCTGCACCAGCTTTCATTCCTACCAACAGTGTAGGAAGGTTCCCCTTCTCTGCATCCTCACCAACACCTGTCGTTTCCTGACTTGTTAATTTTAGCCATTCTGACTGGTGTGAGGTGGTATCTCATTGAGGTTTTGATTTGGGTTTCCCTGATGCCGAGCAATGATGAGCACTTTTTTATGTGTCTGTTGGCCATTTGGATGTCTTTTTTGGAAAAGTGTCTGTTCATGTCTTCTGCCCAAAAACCAAAAGACAACCAACAAAATGGGAGAAGATATTCGCAAATGACATATCAGATAAAGGGGTAGTATCTAAAATCTATAAAGAACTTATCAAACTCAACACACAAAGAACAAATAATCCAATCAGACTGTATAACTTTTAATATCAGTAAACAGTGAAATTTGATTTTCTTGACATTTTTCAATTGTGCTTGAGTCATTTGTAAATAACACTAGTTATCTGAGTGTTGGAGTTTTCTTCCATTTGGAAATAGAATCATTTTGAACCTTGGACTATGTATTCCTTCAGTTTCTGATTTGGGGCCTCAGAGCTAGGCCTTATTGTACCAGCACTGCCTTAGGCCATCTACTCTGTGAGAATTTTAACCCACATTTGAATCTAATTCTGTGGCCTCCAGGACACTTGCCTGCTGAATCATTATGAATCTGAGTGCTCCTTCCACCTAAGCACTCCCATCCTGCCTTCCCCTTCTCTCCCTCTCCTTACTGGTTCCTCCGCCTATCTTCAAAATGGCCCTGCTCTACATACCTTCCACTTAGAACCCGATTCTCCGCTTTCTCCACTAGTTAACTAAGCCAATAATCTACTCTGTGCACACTGGTGATTTCCATTGGGTTGACTCGTTAGCTGCTCTATCTATATCCCTAAGCCCTGTCTATCCTGTACAAATTGAGATCACTGAAGTAATGTGTCAGACTGCATGCCCTTGGTTCACTGTAGATATTTCTACAAAAACTGTGATTATCCTTGGTTTTCATTGAATGTTAATAGATGAAACAGCCGAATGGGGGATGTTTCTGCATCTTTGGCATATTTGCTGTTGAAGACCAGCCATTATGTTATTCAATACACCCTGTATAAGGAGCTATGTGATCAATTTGTTCTGAGGCTTCAGTGCTAAAAAGAAAAACATTCTTTGCCCCTCCCAATTAACTATTTTGCTTTCATTTAGGAGGTAATTAGAACCATGAAACTCAAGAGTATTAGAGGAGTGTTTCCTTAATTTAGGAAAGGGATTCATCATGATTCCTTCTTCTTTCTGCCTCGGTTTCAAGGAGTTCAGAGCCTTGCCTTCCACACAGTTGTCATCACTTCCGTTGTCCTGGTTCCTGAGCTGGTCCAACACTCTCCTTTTCCTCTCCTCTTTTCAACACCCTGTTCTTAGTCTCCTAGCCATGCATTCCCTACTCTGCTTACCTCTGTATCTCCAATGCTTTGTGGAAGGAAGAGAGGTTAAAATAATATGTTCCTTTCCTCAAACAGTATGTTGCTTTGCAGCGATCCTTCTGGGGAAAGGACACTTTAACCCAAGACCTATCGAAAAATGTACTTATGAGAGTCTCCTCCAAACAAAAGAACACAAAGAGTCCTTTGAACCAAAAAGTTAAGAAATATCATATACTCCAACTGCCTCTTGGGGGTCCTCAAAGAATATTAGCAGAGTTAAAGCTAAGAAGTCCTGAAGTAAAGAAAATAAATGTATTTGAATAAAAGTGACAGGAACCCTTTTGGAGAAAAAGAGTTTATTGGCTCATGAACCTGGAAGTCCATGGGTGGACATAAAGCATGGCTGAATCTAGAGCCTTCAATTAAGTCACCATGTCTGCTTCTTTCTCCTTCTCTTGGCTCTACTCCGGACTGCCCATTGACATCACTCTTAGTATCTCTCTGCATGTTGGGAAAGAAAGTCACTGACCACCCAAGTTTGCCTGTTGTGGACTAACAATCCAAAAGGAAGAGAGACCCCCTCTCATTCATATACCAGACAGCATGGAAGCGCTGTGGCTGGCCCCTGTACACGGTCACATGTCCATCCCTGCAGCGAGGGCTGAAATCAGAGTATTGCCCTGAAGTGACTGCCCAGCTTGAGTCGTGAGCCCATTTACACAGGAGGGCTTTACAACAGAGAAAAACTGCAGGTTTACCGCATGCATACCAACATTATAGGTCTTGCTTGTTTTAGGGGCATGAATTATCGCACTTCGTTTAAAATGTGTTTTGCTTAAGAAAAAGAACCCCCATTTCATTCTCCTTACGGTTACTTACACTGCATCCCTTTGCTCTCACTTGGAGTGCTTCAAGTTTTTTTCATAGACACCTGGTCTCCCCAGCTGGACTGTAAGCTCCCCTAGGACAGAAATCATGATTTCTTTTGATTTCCTGTTCCTCCCTCTCCTACCTAGTCCTCTGTACTAAGAATTGTACTAAGCCCTAGATATTAAAAATAAAAATGCAAGAAGCTCAGAAAATGCTTTACGAATAACTGAAGCCCATTTCTTGTGACATTCTCAGTGCTAAGACGGACCTTATTCTCTCAGCCACTAGCATCATAGCATTTTCGGTGAGGTAATTATGTGACCTTGGGCCAGTCATTTCCCCCCTTTGCACTTCAGATTCTTCATATGAAATAAACAGATTAGCAAGATGCTATCCAAGCTCTAAAATTCTAGGGTTCTAAGGCATGGACAGCCATAAACAGGGGCAGGAAGAGATGGTATTTTTGAACCCATCCCTAAATACCTCATTCCAGCTTAGATTACATCCTGACCCTCCCTTAGCATAAAAGATAAGGGAGCACATGATTATTTCACTGCCCCCTCTGCCACATTCACTTCCAGATAAAATGGATGTACCATTTTAAACTCCTTCACAACCTTCTGGCGTATTCACTATAACCAGCTGTTTTATTGATATGCACTCTGCAATTTAGGCAGCCCTCCCAAACAGCTCTTGGAAGCAGATAAGGTGTTGTCCCCACTTCACAGATGAGAAAGCTAAGGTTGAGAGATTATAACTACCATTTTGCTTGAGGTCATGGAGCTGGTATGGGTTTCTGAATGGTGCCAAGACAGTGACCTCTCTCTTTGATGCAAGGCTGTGGCACAACGAAAAAGAGTTAGTTTTTGCCATCCAAAGCCTGGATCCCACGAGAACAACGTCTGTGAACTTCTTAAGATGTTTAAGTCAAAAGGGCTTTGGTGAAGCATAGTTTTAACCCACAGCATAATAAGGCCCTTGGCAAGGAGACAAGGAATACCAGGAGTATAGTGTCTGTAAGAAACATGCGGCAGAATGCCACATATATCAAGCAGCTCTCACGGCGTGGGATGAAAGAAATTAGAACAGGGGGAAATCTCCCCATGTTTGGGGCCCTCCATTCTGTGAAGTTCTCATTCAGGTCCTTGCAAAGTCAGCCATGCTTTCCCACATCCCCCTAAACCCTGCCTTTCATTTTTAAACCAGAGTGCCTGCTAAGAGAAATCCAATGCACATGTTTCTGATTCATTTACACTTATCAAGCTCTGTTCAGGAAGAGCTATCTGGTGTCCAAAAATCTTTCAGAGTCTTTTTTCCGCTCCTGTTAATAAGCCACTGGAAGCTTGTGGTTAGCTTCTGGACCATGCCGGAGTTGAGCACATGAAACAAAGTAGGGCACCCAAAGAGCCTTGTGGGCACGCAGGTTCCTGTCTGCTTAGAGATCAAGATGGACAGCACTGGCTAGCATAGTCTCCAGGGTCCACGGCAGTGGAGCTCTACGAAGGGAACCCAAAGAAGCTGGAGGCAGGGCGAGGCAGGGTGATTTGCCCAGAGCCAGACCCATGTAGTTGCCATGAGGACCAGCAAGAAGCAGACAGGGCTGCAGACTTGGGGTAGATTTTCCCTGTCCTGTCCAGTCTCCAGAGATACAAGGATGGAAAAACTACAAAATTGCTAACTCAGAAGGAGATGGTCACCCCAGGGAGAGAGAGTCCAGCTCACCAAGAAGGCCGTCCCAGCCACCATCATCCCTTCCCTGGACCGCTGCAACAGCATCCTGGCTGGGGGCTCTGTTCCCACTCCTGACCCTGTACAGCCCAGATTGTACTCTGGAGAAACCAAAATAAACATTTAAAACAGAAATCAGAGCTCGCCCCTTTTTGACTTAGAAACTTCCAATGGCTTACTGGAGCACTTTGAATAAAATCCAAATTCCTTGCCAGACCCAGAATATTCCTCAGGGTCAGGCTTCACCTGCTCCTCCAACCTCAGCCCTGACTGTCCTCATTCCCTCCACTCCAGCCAAAGTGCTACTGTTCTCTGACTTGAACATGTGAAGCTCATTTCAACCTCAGGATCTTTGCATTTGCTATTCCCTCAGCCTGGGCGCTTCTTCCTTCCAGTAGTCGTACCACCGGTTCCGTCTCATTATTTGTTTCTTCTTTTCATCCTCTCTTCACTCATCCCTCCTGCTGTGGTGGTGCTTCTGCCTTAGCTTGCTCTCTCATGTCTCATTTTTTCCTTCATACTTACCACCACCCAGAACTGTCTTAATTACATCTTTGTGTGTATGATTAGTTCTACTGACCCCCGCCGGAGTGTAAGCTCCAGGCCAGAGACCGTTCTTCCTAACTCACCTCTGACTCTCCAGTGTCTAGAACACTACCTGACCTAGGGTAGTATCTCAGTAATTATCTGTTGAATGAAAGAATGCCCTTAACAAATATTTCAACCCAGAGTCACACATAACCTCAAGAAGCCTCCCAGTCCCTGAGCAGCAGGAGGACGCTGACCTACAAGAGCCTTGCCTCTGTCTTGGATAAGGTGGCGTCAATCCATTGCTTTCAGGCATCTGCCCCTTGGGGCAAATGCTGTGACAGTGACCAGGAAAGGCAGTGGAGCCTAAGATAGATGACTGCTGGCCCAAAACCTCTGGAGCGTTGGAAGGCATGATGCTGTAGAGACCAAGCTCATGCGGATGCAGCCAGAACAGAGGAAGCAGAGCCCCCACGTCCCACCCCAGACATTCACTGGCCAGGTGTCTTTGGGCAAGTATTTACCCTCCCTGCGCCTGTTTCCTCTTTTGAAAAACTAGGGTAATAACATCTAACTCAGAGACTCCTGTGTTACGTTAATGTGTAAAGTACCAAACACTGGATCTGATGTGAAAAGCGTATTCAAGACGTGGTAGTTGTTAAATGGAGGAGCAGAGGTACAAGACTTACGATGATGAACCAGAGAAACATGGTTTTGTTACACTATTAGGACAGGTGCTTCCCCAGACTGGGGTGACCTGGGGAATGTTTCCACCTACCAACCCAGCAATTACATTTTTAACTGGAGGCTGAGGGAGGGAAATAGCAGGGCTGAGTGTCATGCCATGCAGAAGGGATCCTGATTCCACACTTAACTCCAACTGTCTGGGAAAATGTTCTTTGGTTTGTTTCCTTTAAGTCTCTGCCAGGGAAAACTGAGAGATGATGCCTGGATTGGGCCCCTGATTTAACAGCCCAAATATTTTTTCTAGATATAGCTGTTAATGTATCTTAACAGCCAGAGTCGTCACTTTGACACAAAAGATAGCAAATTCTAGCTCCTACAGGACATGGTGCACGAGTCTGGCACTCTGAATCTCTGACAAATACCTCGGGATTTTCCTTCATTTTTTCTCATATGTATGAGACAATATACATAAAATATTTTACATGACTAAATTCTTAGTTTGTGTGCGTAGCCTAGTGTATTCATTCACCTTGTTATAAACAACTCTTTGTAAATATATTTATTTAAAGGATATGCGATATTCATTTCTATGCCTGGCTCATACTTTTCTGAGCCATTCCTCTGTTTGCTGTTTGCTTTGTCCACTTTCCTCTGTTGTTCAGTATTTAGGCTTTTCCTTCCAATTTTTCCTATTATTTAAAATATTGTGATACATAAATCTTTGTCTGAACTTCATGTAGTTTTCAGAAGAGTGAGTGGCAGAAGTGAATTTTTGGATCAAAAACAGTGGACATTTTTAAGGACTATTATAATATTGCTAAATTGATTTCAAGAATACAGTACAATTAGGGGTGCCTGGGTGGCTCAGTCAGTTAGGCGTCGGACTCTTGATTTCAGCTTAGGTCATGATCTCAGGTTCATGAGATCAAGCCTCCCTTGCCCCCTCAAAGGGCTCTGTACTCAGCAGGGAGTCTGCTTGAGATTCTGTCTTTCCCCCTCTGCCCCTCCCCCTGCCCCATTGGCACATGTGCGTTTTCTCTCTCTCTCTCTCTCTCTCTCTCAAATAAGTAAATCTTTAAAAAAAAAATAGTATACAATTATATACTATAACCAAATCTTATTTTCATTTACATATGTGATTACTGTGTTAGGCTGAATTATTTCATGTTTGTTAGCTGTAACACTAGATTGTTAAGTAAAGAATGTTACTAAAACCTGAAGGAAGTCAAAAAATATATAAAGGAAAAAACTAAAAGCATAAAAATAATTAAGTTCCCAAAGTATAAGCTTAAACTCAGAAAAATTGAACTACCTAATATTGTATATTTAACATGTATCAGAAACCTTGTTAATTGTTTATGTGAAACCATCTTTTATCCTCACAACAAATGTATAGTATGGTTAGGACATTTTCAGCTGTAATACCCCAAACAACTGACTCATTTAACTGAAAAACGCTGGCAAGTTTGGGTTCAGGTAGAGCTTGATTCAGGGCCCCAAATGATACTTCTTCTATTTTTTGACTCTGACTTCCTCTATGTTTGCGACATTCTCAGCAATGAACGGTTGCCCAAGAGCCTGGGCCAGAGTCTTAATTGTATTTCATTGACTCTCACCAGATCACATTTCTAGGACTATGGTAATACAACATCTTATTGGCTAGATTTTACTCACACACAGTAACATCCAAAGCACGTGAGCTCTGAGCAGGGTAGAAGGCAGCACCAAAAAGAAAACTGGGGACTCTTTGACCAGGAGAAGTGTCAACAGACACTGAGCAGCTGAAGTTACTCTACTATAGGCACAGACTCTTACTAACCACAGTTTCACAGATAAGAAACTGAGGCTCAGAGAGTCTATTTGGCTGCTCCAAGATCACACAGCTAGTATGAGGCCGAGAGCAATCCAACCGCCATCTCCCATTTGTCTGACCTTACAGCAAACACTGAAGAGCTTGACAGAGTCCCCAAATCTCTGAGGTAAACATAACCTCATTCTAGTCCCTTTGGGGCTGGCAGTTTGCCTGGGTTCCTCTGTCAGCTCTGGGTCTCCACATACTTGCATGCATTCAGGCTGAATGCATTTATTCACCCAACCACAGAAGGAGACTTCCACTCATTCTAGCTTCTAGTTTAATGAACTCAAGTTAATATTACAGGACTTGGAGGGCAGGCAGGTATGGGTTCAATCTTGTCTCTGAAAAATGTACCTTGCGAATATTTACATGGAGTAAATAGTAGTCCCTACCTTCATATGGTGGTTGTGAGAATAAAGTGCACTCATGCGTGCAAAGCTGTTGAGAGACATGTCTGCTCTTCATTGGTACCCATTGGTGATTGGCCATTTGGGAGCATGAAAGGCATTGTCACCACCTCCTTCTGTGCTATTACTACCCATCCTCAGGAAAGGTTGCTTACAATTTCAGATCCATCATAGTGTAATGCATGATAGGGAGATGACTAAACCAAGAATGATCATTCTTTCAAGGATCATTCCTTCTTCAGATTGGAATTTTGCTGATTAACAAGGAGGTGAATGTTACAAAGGGGAGTTTATGCTTATTTCTTAACTCATGAAATTTTTATTCCACTTATTCTTAATAGCTTATCTCTCCCCTCTGAATTCTTTCTTATTCATTATATATTTTGATATCATAGGCTATGTTTACATGCTTTAGATGAAGCCTTTTTTTTTTTTTTTCCTGACAGAGCCCCCAGCTTCACTCCCATTTTTCTTCAATTGTGGCAAGTTCACTTTCGAGGTTTATTTGAGGGAAAGGCGGCTACTCAAAAAAAGTACACTCTATTCACCATGGCAGTAATGTTTGTGGGTTGCCCTTGTGTTAGTCAGGGTTCTGCAGAGAAATAGAACCAATGGGATGGAGAGAAAGAGATAGAAAGAGGTATATTTGAGGATAGGCTCACATGATTTTGGAGGCTGAGAAGTCCCACACTCTGCTGTCCTCAAGCAGGAAGCCCAGGAAAGCTGGTGATGTAGTTTTAATCCAAAACAGAAGGCCCGAGAACCAGGGGAGCCAATGGAATAAGTCCCATTCTGAGTGCAAAGACCCAAGAACCAGGAGCGCCAGTGTCCTAGGGCAGGAGAAGATAAATGTTCCAGCTAAAGCAGAGAGCAAACTCACCCTGCCTCCCGCTTTCTGTTCTATTCAAACCCTCAAAGATTGGATGATGCCCACCCACATTGGTGAGGATGATCTTCCTTACTCAAGTCTACTATTTCAAATGCTAAATCTCTTCCAGAAGCATGCTCACAAACACACCCAGAAATAATGTTTTACCAGCAATCTGGTCACTCCTTAGCCCAATCAAGTTGACACATAAGATGAACCATCACACCTGAACTCCTGAAATTCCAGCTGTAGAAATGATCTAGAATATAGGAGCCATCCAGGTCAATCTTCACTGCCGCATAAGGGAATGACCACCAACTGGTAGCTGTTTGCTATGTCCACTTTTTGTTTAAATATTTATTTATAAACATCTGTCAGTTATCTTCTTGAAATTCTCCAGGAACAAATCTGAATTCAGGAGTCAATTCCAGGAATTTTTTTTTATTCCTAAAAATCAAAAGGTCATATTTTTTTTTTACTTAATCCCAATTGTCATACAATGTTGAATTGCATAGTGTCATATAATATTCAGTAATAAAATTCCTATTTGAATATTAATATAAAGTAATTTTCATTTTATTCTTAAGTGATAACTAAGCACTTTGTAGACACACTTTGGTAATGAAAAATAATTTACAATTCCACATTTTACAAATTTGACCTATAAGTTGTCAGTCTTGTACGTCCTTTGTTTTTAAGACCATTTCTTTTCAGGGCACCTGTGTGGCTCAGTTGGTTAGGCATCTGACTCTTGATTTCAGCTCTGGTCCATGATCTCAGGGTCATGATCTCAAGCCCTGCATCAGGCTTCATGTTCAGCAGGGAGTCTGCTTAAGATTCTCTCCCTCTCTCTCCCTCTGCCCCGCTGCCACTCACACACGTACACACATGCTCTCTCTCTCAAAATAAATAAACTTTTTTAAAAAGACCATTTCTTTTTCATTTACTGACTTACAGAGTTCTCCTGAGGTAGTAGAGTAATGATGATGATGATAATGATGATATAATAGTAATAGTAGTAACTCCTGTGTATTGAGAGTCTACTATGTGCCAGGCACTGTCCTGGGTGCTACATGTACATTTCCTTATGCAATCCTCACAGTAACCCTGAGAATTAAGTATTCATATTTCCATTTTACACAGAGGGTAACATCGGAGTTCAAAGAATTATGTCTAGTCTCATGATAGGAAGTAACAGTACCAGAATCAAAACCAAATATTGCAAACTCCAAAGCCTACACTGCTTTAGAACTGAGTTTGCAATCTTTCAGAGTTTGAGTTTTAGAAATCTGGCTCACTGTCATAGAATCGTATTTTTAGCCCAAATGGTAGTGATCCAAGGAAGTGACAGAGCAATTCGATTAAAGCCTGAAAGCTAGCATTATCGGTAAATTTTTATGGAAGACAACACTGAGTCATGTGATCCGCAGAGTTTCCAATAACTGAGCCGACGGTGTTGCTGTCACTGACATCCACACACTCTTCAGTATACCACTCTGCCAACAAGAGCAAGGGATGATACCCACTGGGCGTGTCAGCATGTCTGATAAGGCAAGTTTGAAAACTTGCTCCCTTGAGAAAGTAATCATTTATCAAGGAAACATCGAGAGATCAACTGGTCCTTTATCACCAATCAATGACTTTTTAAAAGCAACTCCCTACAAAAGCCACTTTGAATTACCCATCCACAGCAGTATCAAATTGATCAAAGCAGCTTATATCTCATGCTAAAGCCTTTTCTTGTCTAAATGTTTCTTTGCCAACCTCTCTAGCATTCTCAAAGGTAACCACAGTGGAATACAATCTGGGTCCTCACGAGATAGCCTCCAGGGAACCTTCCCTTCCCTGCTGTCCCATCCCCCTCCCTCTGCTACCCCTTCCCTCAGTCTTCCCCTTGGATCTAAGTTTTCCCAAATCCCCAAATTAGGTATTAAGTACATGTTTATTCCATCATGATTTTCTCCTCTAATCTGGGAGATAAAAATAACAGAAAGAAATGTCTGTTTGTAGTCTCATTTTATCCTCCACCGTCCCCAAAGTAAACTTCAAAATGCCACTGATCTCATGCCTCCTCTTTCTTCCTTGGGCCCAGTCCAAACCAGACAGCTTTGAGGGCGGACCCCACATACAGCTTCAGTTTAGAAAAATTACTATCACTTCAGGAATATGCAGACTGATTCTGAATGTGCATTTGGCACATCACCAGTATTTTTTTTTAAGCCCATTCTACTTTAAAAACTAGAGAATAGGGTGCTTTATTGGCAAAAGTAATTCTGAGAGTTGATGACCAACAGGCAGCTTGAAAGACAGCTTAAAAGATGTCTTGTGACAAAACACAAATAATCATAAACAACTTCTAAGAGCCCAGAACTCCTCCCCGACTAGGTACACTGGAACCGCCTTTGTTTGTCTTAAACTGCCTCGAAATGAGAATAATTGTGGAACTGTGACATTTATTTTGAAAGATGTTCAATATGAAGCTTAAAGGTGAAAGATCCATTGAGCATGGATTGTTTTAAAGCTTTGAAATGAGCAGTGTCTGATTGTTACAGTAAAAGCTGTAGGCTTTGGGTAGAGACATAATGGGGCTCCTAGTTTTTCTTCCTTGGTAGAGTAGTCCCATGGAACACTCATTGACCACCGTCTACGTATCATGCCCTGTGCTAATGAGAGAAAACCAAGTAAGACAAGCATGGCTTCTGTCCTCCAGGAGCTTAAAAACAAATCTTATGCTGGAGAGAGTGGCACTGCAGATTCTAATATCCACAAGTTAAAAAACTAATCATTGCATACCATCAGTTTTTCTGTCTATTGTCCTGTCATTTCTCCTTTCCAAAGAGAAGGATGTTGAATCCCAGGGAGAGAGAAAATAAATGTGCATGCTGAGCAATGTTCTTTTCCCTGTGATGTTTAACAGCAATTTTCTTTAAATGAAATTTTGATAGAAATTGCTAATATTGAAGTTAGTGATATTATCAGATATTCTGTGTTTTTACCCAAGAAGCATAAGAACTTCAGGCTTCATGGTGTTTCAGCAAATAGTCTTTTGTTTTTATAGCTTGAACCTTGACAACACGAAGACAGCTATTGACTTGGTATCCAGGGGTAGAATAACACACCTGATCCTAATGCCTCAGTTATTTCTTTCAATCTTCCCCCTCTCTCTGTTCCTTCTCTTTATGACTTCCCAGAGGAAATTCATATTTAGAATTTCTAAATTCATATTTAGAATGCTCCATACGACACAAAGAGCTAGATAACATTCTCTGTTGGCAAGAAAGCAGCAGCTATTTCATTGGGTTGGGAGCTGCGGTGGTGGGTGTTTTGTAAGGTTGACATCAATTTTGTTGTACATCCATATGACGTTGTGTGAAGAGCAGTGGGTTTAGAGTGAGTCAGTTTGTAAGTTTTGTAAATTGAGGCGACTCACTTATAACTTCGGAGCCTCAATTTCCACATCTATAAATTTGAGCACTAAACCGGTGGTTCCCAAACTTTGCTGCACATTAGAATCATCAGGAGAGCTTTTAAAAATCCTGATGGCCAGGTTGCACACCAGACCAATTAAATCAGAATACTTAAGGGTGGGAGTCATATATGTGTGGTTTAAAGATCCCCAGGTGGTTCCAGTGTGTAGCAAGGGTAAAGAACCACTACAGAACACTGATTTATCCATTGTCTTTTCCAGCTCTAGTATTCTAAATTCCATAACTCTCTGAGCTTTAGTTTTCTCATCTCTATCATGTGGCTCAAGTTATTAACAACGTACCTATAGCTTCAATAAAATCATAATAAAAATCTCAGTGGGCTTTTTTTTTGGAACTTGGCAAACATTGTAAAATTTTTATGGAAATGCAAAGGATCTAAAATAGTCAAGGCAATCTTGCAAGAAAGAATAGTTGAGGGCCTCAAGATTGTCAAACTGCAGTAATTCAAACATGTGGTATTAGTGTGAGGATAGACAAATAGATCAATGGAACAGAACAGAAGATGCAACATTTGACCCTCACTTACAGCATCAATTGATTTTCAACAAAGGTGCCAAAAAGGAAAGGAAAATCTTTTCAATGCATAACACTGCAACAACCAGATAATAATTTGTAAAAGAAATGAATCTCAATCCCTACCTTACATCAAATATAAAAATAAATTTTATATGAATCACAGACCTAAATGTACAAGCTAAAACTACAGTGTAAAGCTTCTAAAAGAAAGTATAAGATAAAATATTTGTGAAGACTTCCTGTTGAACAGGACACCAGAAATACTTGGCATTAAAAATGATAAATTATCTTTCTCTACTTATTTCACTTAGCATAATCCCCTCCAGTTCCATCCATGTGAATACAAAAGGTGGGTATTCATCCTTTCTGATGGCTGAGTAATATTCCATTATATATATGAACCATTTCTTCTTTATCCATTCATCTGTTGAAGGGCATCTTGGCTCCTTCCACAGTTTGGCTATTGTGGACATTGCTGCTATGAACATTGGGGTGCATGTGCCCCTTCTTTTCACTATCTCTGTATCTTTGGGGTAAATACCTAGTAGTGCAATTGCTGGGTCATAGGGTAGCTCTATTTTTAACATCTTGAGGAACCACCATACTGTTTTCCAGAGTGGCTGCACCAGCTTGCATTCCCACCAACAGTGTAAGAAGGTTCCCCTTCCTCTACATCCTCGCCAACACTGTTTCCTGTGTTGTTAATTTTTGCCATTCTAACTGGTGTAAGGTGGTATCTCATTCATATGTGGAACATAAGGAATAGCACAGAGGACCACAAGGGAAGGGAGGGAAAACTGAACGGGAAGAAATCAGAGAGGGAGACAAACCATGAGAGACCCTGGATACTGGGAAACAAACTGAAGGTTACAAAAGTGAGGGGGATGGGGGGATGTGGTAACCGGGTGATGGGTATTAAGGAGGGCACGTGTTATGATGAGCACTGGGTGTTATATGCAACTAATGAATCATTGAACACTATATCAAAAACTAATGATGCACTATATGCCGACTAACTGAACATAATAAAAAAATAAAAGAAAATAGAAAAAAAAAGAATAAAGACAATAGATCATTTGACTTAAAAAAAATGATAAATGGGGGGGCACCTGGGGGGGCTCAGTCAGTGAAGCATCTGCCTTCGGCTCAGGTCATGATCCCAGGGTCCTGGGATCAAGTCCCATGTCAGGCTCCCTGCTCAGTGGGGAGTATGCTTCTCCCTCTGTCCCTCTCCCTGCTTGTGCTTTCTCTCTCGCTCGCTCTCTCTCTCAAATAAATAAATAAATAAAATTTTTTAAATGATAAATTAGGGGCACCTGGGTGGCTCAGTCAGTTAAGCATCTGCCTTCAGCTCAGGTCATGATCCCAGGGTCCTGGGATCAAGCTCCATATTGGACTCCCTGCTCAGTGGAGAGCCTGCTTCTCCCCCTCCCTCTGCTGCTCCCCCTGCTTGTGCACAAACGCTCTCTCTCTCTCTCTCTCTCTGTCAAATAAATAGATAAAATATTTTTTTAAATGATAAATTAGGGGCACCTGGGTGGCTCAGTCAGTTGAGTGGCTTAGGTCATGGTTGATTTTGGCTCAGGTCATGATCTCAGGGTCCTGGGATTGAGGCCCCCCCCCCACTGTTGGGCTCTGCACTCAGCAGGGAGTCTGCTTAAGGATTCTTCCTCTTCCCCTCCCCCCACTCACTCACTCTCTAAAACAATAAATCTTTTTAAAAATTATAAATTAAAACTTCAGAAGACTCCATTAAAAAAATGTGAATAGGCAAGCCAGAGACTGGGAAAAAAATATTCACATTATGTAGAACTTGTATTCAGAATATATAAAGAGCTCCCAAAATTCGATAACAAAAAGACAACCCCAATTTAAAAATGGACAAAATACATGAATAGAATAAATACTTTACAAAAGACATAAAAATGACCAGTAAGCACGTAGAAAAAACATCCAAACTCATTAGACATCAAGGCGATGCAAATGGAACTTAGAATGAAATCAAAATGAAAACTCCTTGCATGCATTAGAATGACTAAAATTTGAAAGACTGACAACACCAAATGTTGATCCACCAAATGTGGATCAACTGGAATTCACATATATTGGCCATAGGAGGGTAAAATGGTACAATTACATTGGAAAACTGTTTGGCAATTGCCTATAAGGTTAAACATGTATCTACTCTATGACCCAACAATTCCACCTCAAACTGGAGATGACCCAAATGTCCACCAGTGGGATGCTTGGATAAACAAATTGTATATATTCATACTCAGCAATAGTAAAGAGTAAACTACTCATACAAACATCAGCATGGATGAATCTCAAAAATATGTTGAAGCCAGACACAAAAGAATACATACAGCATGATTGCATTTATTTTTTTTTAAAGATTGTATTTATTTATTTTATTTTAGAGAGAGAGAGCATGAGTGGGGAAGGGGCACACAAAAGAATACATACTTGGCATAAAGGGGCATCTACTGGTAGAGGAGAAGCTCAATGGGGGCTTTGCTCACTAATAATCCCAGTACCTAAAATAGAGTAGGTGCCATATGTATTTTGTAGACCATGCGGCTCAGTGACTGAATGCTGATCTCAGGGCACATTGTAACAATTCAGTGAAGTAATATATTTGAAGTGTTAGGGGAGCACCTAACACATAGGTGGAATTTCTGTTCCTTTTTCCCTTTCTTTTTATAAAGATTTTTCTTCTTCAGGGAACTCCTTCCCTTATTCGATGACTAGATCTTATTCATTTTAACCACCACAATCCAACCCCTTTGGAAAATAGGAAATAATTATTTACAGCTATCAAAAGATTGGTGACACTTTACTGTGACTGTGTTATGGTTTCTATGCTTCCTCACCCAGTAGTGGACTTTTAGACACTTCTGATTGGGAAACTAAACACTCTAAACTCTGATATTTGATAAAAGTTCCCAGGGAGATCTGGAAATGTTGTGTGCATGTCCATGTGTGGAGTGCTTGAATGGACATGCCCGTGTTTGTGTATGAGAGAGAGGCTGATTTGTGAAATTCTAGCAATGGACTTAAATGTTATAAATACCTACCCCAGAATACAAAAAAGTATTATAAAATGTCCAATTATAATTCACCTTTTAAAGTTGTCTTAGAAGGTAAAATGTCAAAAATACTCCTAAGATTTTTTATTTTCCCTTTTTCTTTACAAATAAACACACTGTCCATCTTCTTAAGTCTCAGAGGAATCCAATCAGGGCTAATGATTTCCCATTTATCTTGATCCGAATTTCACTGCATCTAATGAAATAGCTCAACATAGGAAAACACACCTTAGAAAGGAAATGGATGGAAACTAGCAGAGTATAAAAAGCAGGGTGCTTTGGAAGGATTACATTTTGTGGATTTTTGTTTCAGTTTTATAGATGCAATGTATATGTGTTTACCAGGGCACAATGTAAAAAGAGTGTTTTTTTTTTTAATGTTAATCACCATACATTACATCATTAGTTTCTGATATAGTGCTCCATGATTCATTGTTTGTGTATAACACCCAGTGCTCCAGTCAGTACATGCCCCCTCTAATACCCATCACCACCAGGCTAACCCATCCCTCCACCCCCCTCCCCTCTAGAACCCTCAGTTTGTTTCTCAGAGTCCATAGTCTCTCATGCTTCATCTCCCCCTCCGATTCCACCCCTTCATTTTTCCCTTCCTGTTATCTTCTTTTTTTTTTAACATATAATGTATTATTTGTTTCAGAGGTACAGATCTGTGATTCAACAGTCTTACACAATTCACAGCACTCACCATAGCACATACCCTCCCCAGTGTCTATCACCCAGCCACCCCATCCCTCCCACCCCCCACCACTCCAGCAACGCTGTTTGTTTCCTGAGATTAGGAATTCCTCATATCAGTGAGGTCATATGATACATGTCTTTCTCTGTTTGACTTATTTCACTCATCATAATACCCTCCAGTTCCATCCACGTCATTGCAAATGGCAAGATCTCATTCCTTTTGATGATATATATATATATCACCTCTTCTTTATCCATTCATCTGTCGATGGACATCTTGGCTCTTTCCATAGTTTGGCTATTGTGGACATTGCTGCTATAAACATTGGGGTGCACATACCCCTTCAGATCCCTACATTTCTATCTTTGGGGTAAATACCCAGTGGTGCAATTGCTGGGTCATAGGGTAGCTCTATTTTCAACTTTTTGAGGAACCTCCATACAGTTTTCCAGAGTGGCTGCACCAGCTTGCATTCCCACCAACAGTGTAGGAGGGTTCCCCTTTCTCCGCATCCCCGCCAACATCTGTCGTTTCCTGACTTGTTAATTTTAGCCATTCTGACTGGTGTGAGGTGGTATCTCATTGAAGTTTTGATTTGGATTTCCCTGATGCCGAGCGATGTTGAGCACTTTTTCATGTGTCTGTAGGCCATTTGGATGTCTTCTTTGGAAAAATGTCTGTTCATGTCTTCTCCCCATTTCTTGATTGGATCATTTGTTCTTTGGGTGTTGAGTTTGATAAGTTCTTTATAGATTTTGGATACTAGCCCTTTATCTGATATGTCATTTGCAAATATCTTCTCCCATTCTGTCGGTTGTTTTTTGGTTTTGTGGACTGTTTCTTTTGCTGTGCAAAAGCTTTTTATCTTGATGAAGTCCCAACAGTTCATTTTTGCCGTTGCTTCCCTTGCCTTTGGCAATGTTTCTAGGAAGAAGTTGCTGTGGCTGAGGTCGAAGAGGTTGCTGCCTGTGTTCTCCTTTAGGATTTGGATGGACTCCTGTCTCACATTGAGGTCTTTCAACCATTTGGAGTCTATTTTTGTGTGTGGTGTAAGGAAATGGTCCAGTTTCATTCTTCTGCATGTGGCTGTCCAATTTTCCCAACACCATTTGTTGAAGAGACTGTCTTTTTTCCATTGGACATTCTTTCCTGCTTTGTCAAAGATGAGTTGACCATAGAGTTGAGGGTCCATTTCTGGGCTCTCTATTCTGTTCCATTGATCTATGTGTCTGTTTTTGTGCCAGTACTATACTGTCTTGATGATGACAGCTTTGTAATAGAGCTTGAAGTCTGGAATTGTGATGCCACAGCTTTCCTTTTCTTTTTCAGCATTCCTTTGGCTATTTGGGGTCTTTTCTGGTTCCATACAAATTTTAGGGTTATTTGTTCCATTTATTTGAAAAAAAGTTGATGGTATTTTGATAGGGATTGCACTGAATGTGTAGATTGCTCTAGGTAGCACTGACATCTTCACAATATTTGTTCTTCCAGTCCATGAGCATGGAACGTTTTTCCATTTCTTTGTGTCTTCCTCAATTTCTTTCATGAGTATTTTATAGTTTTCTGAGTACAGACTCTTTGCCTCTTTGGCTAGATTTATTCCTAGGTATCTTATGGTTTTGGGTGCAGTTGTAAATGGGATCGACTCCTTAATTTCTCTTTCTTCTGTCTTGTTGTTGGTGTATAGAAATGCCACTGATTTCTGTGCATTGATTTTATATCCTGCCACTTTATTGAATTCCTGTATGAGTTCTAGCAGTTTTGGGGTGGAGTCTTTGGGATTTTCCGCATAAAGTGTCATATCATCTGCAAAGAGTGAGAGTTTGACTTCTTCTTTGCCGATGGATGCCTTTGATTTCTTTTTGTTGTCTGTTTGCTGTGGCTAGGACTTCTAATACTATGTTGAATAGCAGTGGTGATAGTGGACATCCCTGCCGTGTTCCTGACCTTAGGGGGAAAGCTCTCAGTTTTTCCCCATTGAGAATGATATTCGCTGTGGGTTTTTCATAGATGGCTTTTATGATATTGAGGTATGGACCCTCTGTGCCTATACTCTGAAGACTTTTGATCAAGAAAGGATGCTATACTTTGTCAAAAGCTTTTTCTGCATCTATTGAGTGGATCATATGGTTCTTGTTCTTTCTTTTGTTAATGTATTGTATCACTGATTGATTTGCAGATGTTGAACCAACCTTGCAGCCCAGGGATAAATCCCACTTGGTCGTGGTGAATAATCCTTTTAATCTACTATTGGATCCTGTTGGCTAGTATTTGGTGAGAATTTTTGCATCCATGTTCATCAAGGATATTGGTCTGTAATTCTCCTTTTTGATGGGGTCTTTGTCTGGTTTGGCGATCGAGGTAATGGTGGCCTCATAAAACGAGTTTGGAAGTTTTCCTTCCATTTCTATTTTTTGGAATAGTTTCAGAAGAATAGGTATTAGAGTGTTTCTTAGTGGAAGTCGTGGTCACAGAAATTTGAAGGCCTCCTCTCTCTGTAATGGCACAGAATGCTCAGGCAACAACCAAGGTTAGAGAGTCCGAATCTGTAAAAGAACAGGGTTGAGGTATGCCAATGTATAGAAGCTCCAGAGGTTCCAACACAAACGGAGTTTCCAGGCAACCTAAAGAGAGACTTTGTTTAGTTCATTGAGACAAGCTTAGTGAGATGAGGGAAGAGAGGCAGGCAAATTTTCTCAACTTCCCAAAAGAGGAACAATTGCCATAATTGTCAGAAGCATGTCAGAAAGAACCCAGATTACCTGGAATGAGCTATGTAAAATATGAAGCCCAAGTCAGGATTCTGTTTATTCTGTGACTATAAAAATATTGCACTATTTTTTGATAGAAAGGAATCTGTGACTACTTCAGTAAGTCATCTCATGGAGAAATCTGCAACTATGATATCCTTATAATCTGTTCCCTTCTCTCAGAATTTTAATTGAGCCATGCCAGTGTCATTTAGGGTGACAGCAGGGGTGTGGTTGGGGACTGTGTGTGGTCTTTCCCTTGCAAAAAAATTCCTATTCTTTAAAGAGTATGAGGCAGAGACTGGACAGGCAGCTAAAGGCTTATTCCTGCGAGCTGCTGGGCTGGAGGTGGCATCCCACCCTCTCTGAAATCTTTAGGATCTTTTGGTCAGAAGCGGCCAGCATCCCAGCCCAAGTCTGCTTCAAAACATCCTTCTTCCAGAACTTCCTTCTCCCCCCTTCCTTATTTCCCTGCCTTTTCTCCCTCCACACGTATGCACACACACCCCAGACGACTCCTGTACGCCCCTCTCTGTCTTTATTCCATCTCCCATGAAGGAGTTTCTCAAAACAAAATGGATAGTTAAAATTCACCTTCTTGGTTAAGAGAGGTCTCAGAGTTGGAACACTACAATGCTGATGTGTTTTTCTTCTTAGCTTTTCCATCATTAAGACTGAGCCTTGGGGTGCCTGGGTGGCTCAGTCGGTTAAGCATCAGCCTTAGGCTCAGGTCATGATCTCAGGGTCCTGGGATTGAGCCCCGTGTTGGTCTCCCTGTTCAGAGAGTCTGTTTCTCCCCCTGCCCTCATCCCTCATGTGCATGCCCTCTCATGCACACGTGCTCTCTCTCACTCTCTCTCTCTCAAATAAATAAAATCTTAAAAAAAAAAATAAAAATAAAAGTAAACTGTGCCTCTCTCTCCCCACTTAGGATCCAAATCCTGCCTCTGCACCTGGCCTTGTGACTTGCCATATAACTGTTGCAAACAGAGACTTCCCCATCCAGGTCATCACACTGTTCTCCACCACAACCCTCATCACCTCCTACTGATTGGCTGCTGTCACATTAGTCTCTAAGTCCAGTATACCTAGGACATCCCCACCTGCACCTGGTGAACCAGAATAACTCTTAGTAACACACCCTTTCATTTTTTTTTTTTTTTGAGATAGAGTGAGAGAGAGAGAGAGAGCACAAGGTGGGGGCAGAGGGAAAGAGAGAAGCAGACTCCCTGCTGAGCAGGGAGCCTGACATGGGACTTGATCCCAGGACCCTGGGATCATGATCTGAGCCCAAGGCAGCCGCTTAACTGACTGAGCCACCCTGGCGCCCACCACCCCCTTTCATTTTCAAAAGCATTCCAGTGTGGAAAGTCCCTTAGCCAACCTGTGCCGGGCCTGCTTGGTTAGCTATCTTCCTGTGACCTGCCCTGGGGCCATCCCTTAGGTCTACAGTCACAGGTTGGCCCAGACAACATCTCCTGCCTCCCCGCATGATCTTGAACTTCCAGAATGGAAAGCTACTCTAGCCAGATAAACCTTAGAGAAAATTGTGATGTTATCTTGGGGTCTCTGTGACCCGGTTTTAATGTTTCCAAATCTTTTCCTGCTTAACAACTTAGTGACTTAAAACAATAATTATCATTTATTATCCCTCATGGTTTCTATGGTTCAAGAATTCAGATGTACGTATTTGGGGCAGCTTGTCTCTGTTCCATCATGTCTGGGGCCTCAGCTGGCACACTCAGAGGTTGAGGGCTGAAATTATCCAGAGGCACATTCATTCACACGTTGATGCTGGCTGTCATTTGAGGCCTAGTTGTGTCTGTTGTCCGGAACACTCATACATGGCCTCTTCATGGGACCAGGACTTCCTCCCCACATGGCGGCAGGGTTAAAGGACAAGTACCTGAGCCAGGTGGAAGCTGATCCTTTTTATGACATAGGCTCACTTAACATCAGGTTGCATGGCATCAAGGAGTTTGTAACCCACTGCCAAGATTCAAGGACAAAGGACATTAGACCCCACCCTATTTTAGCAGGAGAAATGTAGTCACATTGTAAGGAAATCATCTGGGATGGGAGAGGATGGATGGATGGATAGATGGATAGATGGATGGATAGGTAGGCAGGCAGATAGATGATAGAAAGATAGACAGAGTGAATACCTAACTTAGGAAGGTAACCAGGGACTTCTTCCAAGCACCCCACCAACCATAGGTAAAATGTTACCATCCTTCTTAACGCCTATCAAAAATTTCTAAGGATAAGTCCCTTGATATTATGATACGGGGTGACAATTTTCTCATCAGGAATACTACTCAAATCCCTTATATTTGTGAGGCTTGTTACGGTTTCCCAAGACTTTCCATCTGATCCTCACAACCCCATGAGGCAGAGAAGGCAGGGCTCACACTCCCCATTTTTCAAGCAAAAAGGGAAGCACAGCCAGGTAAATAATTTACCCAAAGTCACAGAGCTGGGTCTCAGTATAGTCAGTCTGATGTGGAATCAGATTTCTTTCCACCACCAACTAACGTCTGCTAATGAGAAAGCAGTACAGCCCCGGGGTCTGAGCCTGGGCTTTGCACCAGATGAGCCTGAATTGGAGTCCTGGTTGTACAGGTTGGTGGCTTGGAACAAATTGCTTACCCGCTCAGAGTTTCCCTCTTCTTATCCTTTGAATGAAGGCAATATGATCCACCTCTTGTATTTAGTTCCTGCTATGGAACTAAATGATGTTTGTAAAGAGCCTAGGACAGTGCCCCACAGGTCTTCGGTGCCCAAACAGTAGCCGAGAAGTTAATTTTTTTTTTTTAACCTATTTAGAGCCTGCCCTCAGGGAAATAAGTGCTAATCCTGGCCATCACAGACAGGAGATCCTCTACATCTGAGTGTAGATGGGAGACCATCCTCAAATCACTCCTGCAAGACGATTTTTCGTCAATTGGAAGAAGAAAACTTACAGAGGGCTACCATGCAAATATTACAGAACAGGATACAGGCTAATAATGAAATCTCTAGCTCAAAAAGCTGCTGATGACATGGAGAGTTGCTTCGTCATGCAGAGCACACAGCAGGCAGATGGCCTTGGAGGGCCAACCTTGGGTGGCTGAGCACAGGGTTAACACAGTGCAGAGGCCTTCAGCAAATTACCCTTGGGTGCTGCTGCGATGTAACTCTGTACCATATCCATGTCTGTGAAGGTGGACCCTGAGTCATTCAAAGGCCCTGCCTTTTGCTCTCACGGTTTCAAGAGGACAGCATGCTGCTGGTGGAGGCTCCGGGGAGTTGTCATTAACGGGAGAAAAGTAAAGGACCAAATTCATCAGTGTTTATAGTACCTGAGATCTACGCCATAGGGGCAGGGGACAGTCCTAGAAGATGCCTCACAGACCTGGAGAAAAAGGCATTTTGCTAGAGCTCATTAGTAGTTTTCCTGTCCCTACCATCCCATCACTTGGGCCTGGCCTTGAGGCCCCAATTCTACTTCTGGGGCCAAGAGGACAGCAGACTGGCTCATCAGAAAGCCCAGGGGATCCTTAGAATTTATGAGCCAGTCGTCAGCTCCTTACTGTGTACAGTTCTCATTCGTGTCAGTGGGAAGCCTACCTACAGGGCAGAGTATCTCAATCGAGTTCTTTCTCTGCCTCACTGGTTCCCCATCAAACTTGCGCTGTGGCGGCTTTAAGTATTGATGTCTTGGCATCGAAAAGCAGAGACAGCTCCATTTCTTCTAGCACCTGGAGCCCGCGCTTCGGGACAGCTCACCCTGGAATCCTCGCTGTTTATGAAGGAAGCCTACATTGGCCCCATTGTCACTCAGTAGCAATGGGGAGTTTAAACGTCTTAAGTGACCTCCAGGGTAACCAAAACCCTGAATACCCTAGCAGAGTAACTGACTTTCTGCTACCGTGCTGCCTTGGAGTTGAACAGCACTCTGTTTTCCAAAGCTCCTTCGTGTGCTTGGTCTCCTGTGGGCAGGCAGACCCTGTGAGGAAGGCACAGCAGAAGTAGCTGGTCCCATTTCACAGTCAAGAAGACTGAGAGGCAGACAGTTCCATCATGCAGCTAGTGAGTTGTGGGTCTGGGACCTAAACTCCCCACCCATTGCACGGTCCCTCGGGATGGGTGGGTGTTTTCCTTTCTCCTCTTTGTCCCTTTTCTGCTTATTTCCTCCTTCTCGTTCCCTCTCCCTCCCCTATTCCCTCCTCCCTTCTGCCTTTCTTTCCCTCTTTCAACATCTCTCTCCCCTCTTTCCTCAACAAAGATTTTAGGCAGGATGATGAACACTGTAGGATTATAGCACCAACGTCCCTGTTAGCCCCACAATTGAAACAGGCACTTGAAAGCTCTCAGGAGAAATCTCTTTGCCTCTCCGGGACTCATTTTCTCCATCTGTGAAATTGGATGCTGTGTGGATAATTACAAGATGACAGAGTTGAAAAGGTTCTTAAAAGCCAGAAGTGCCCGAAGGAATATTGATGTAGGAGCCACCAGAGATACAACCAGTATCTGTTTAGATCAAATTTATGTATGCCTCGATATAGCACTTTTTACTTTCTCTTTTTAGAATTTGGAATTATGTTCGATTGGCACATTTGAGTTGCAGCCAAACCTAGAGCTCTCTCCCCACACCACCCTCTCTACTTGGGGAGACATGCAAACCAGGTATTCGAAAGGTACAAGGGAAAGTTGAGTCTGTCTGGGACTCTAAATAAGGATAGCTCAGCAATTCAGAGCGAAAGTATGAAATTGTCTATCTGCAGCCCAGCTCAGGCAGATGGTAGCTGGTCTCATTGGTTACTGTGCCGGGTCCCCCGATAGCCTCTCTCACCTCAGTCTCTATTGATTTGCAGATGTTTGGAGGAATATCTGATCAAAATTGCTCTCTGAACAGTGCCTGATCTCATTTCCTCCCTCCTGTGAAAAGTAATAACATGAAGACAAGTTTTCATGAGTGCCTGTCTCCAGTGTCCAAGCTCTGAGGTCTACTATAATGCTTGGAGAACACCAACTTAATAGAAGGATTTTAAATACCTTCAACCTAATTAGAGAGGCAAAGAAAGGTCATCTTTCAGAACTGTGCCCCTACCTCTAAAAGCAGTGTTTCCAGTTTGCAAATAAAGAGTCTGGGTCATTTCAAACCATCCCATCCTGAGAAGTGACCAGAACCAAGAAAACCCTATTGAGACTGTTGGTAATTTCTGAGGGGCAAAATGTCTCCAGAAGAATGTCACTGGAGCATCTCAAGGGTCAGTGTGTATTTTTGTCACATGTCCAAGTCTCTCCAGAATCCATTTGGTCTTCCTAAACTCCTTGTCTGATTTTACCCCTGTAGGGGCCTTGGATGGATGTTTTAACTCGTTAATTGACTGAACATATGGGATTCTTCTATTTTGAGTGTACTCACTCTCATAACATCAGAGGAAAATCCTGTGATTGGGGAGTGCCTGCCAGTAATGTCCAAGTAGGGCAGATCAGTTCAGGTCAAGACCATGTCAATGGACATGGGCTATCCTACTGGATAGAGCTGACCTTCTGATGCCCAGATATGTACTAGTCCAAAGCACATTTAGCCAAAAGCCTGATGTTATTCCAGCTAACTGAACCTTGGCTTCATCTAGCTGGGCTGACCTGGACACTGGACAGCTGCCTGTTACAGTGGCCTTGGGTAGCCTTCACTTCTTGCCCAACTTGGCCTATAATCCTTTGCTGCAGGGCTTGGAACTTAATAGTGGGGCCAGCCGACAGCCTTGCCACCCAGCATGCTTCTGCCTCTTCCCGTGGACTGTCCAGAAGTTCTCCAGTGCTCTTTCGAAGCAAAGATGGGCTGTAGCTTCTGATGCCTGGTCCAGAGGCAGCTGTTAAACTTTGCTAGCCTATTCACCTATTTCCCTGAAGTACCTGTTTAGTGCCAAATACTTGCCTTGAAAATTAATTGGCAAATGACCCTAATTTAACAAAGAACCAGCAGTAAATTGGCTTAAGAGAAGGGTACTTAATCCACTAAACTATGTGGAATTCTCCTACAGTTTGTGACAGATTCTTTATCTCCCTTAGAGCTGCTGCCAATACTTTTTCCGTCATTTCAGTAGGACGCAGGAGAGCCAACCAGGTGGCATCTCAGAAGGAGCATGTTGTCGAGAACGTACATTGCTAAGTAGTGGGCATCATTTTTACCTCCCTGGTTTTCCTTTTCATCACTGGCATGGAAATCACAGTGCCTTCCAAAGAGGCAGAGGCTGAGTCAGATTCCTGCTAGGACAAAGTAAAACTTGGTTTCCTGGGGAGTACAGCTGAACTGACTCAGAGGCTGAGGATCTAATAATCACAGGAGGAAAAACAAACCAAATTCCAGTACTCTTGATCCTGTACCATCTTAGGGCTACCTTCCAGGGAACAGAGGTAATGTGATGAAAAGCAATATGTGGTCTCATCTGTATGGAGTATGGCTCTGAGAAGCTAAGGACCATGCCTGGGGGAGATAGACTTGCTCTGCCAGAGTGTGCCAGATTCAGGAGGAGACCTTTTTGGGAGAAGTGTTTGCAGTGGGTCTCTAGGTGGTCCTGGGAAGGACAGGGGTGCAGACTTCAGTATGTGCTGTTGATTTTCTCCAGACCTTTGTTTTCTCTGTTCACCAAACCAGACAGCATCTGTAACCATTTCTAGCTAACGTCTGTATTCCCTTAAGCAACTGGAAAGCAAAGCAAAGAAATGTAGAATCTCTAAGCAAAGCAGAGTTTGATTAAAAAACAAAACAAAACAAATTCTCACCTAGCTAACCCTAGCGTGTTAGAAGAGACCACAGAATGAAGGCACACTGCCTGGGCTGCTGAGTCAACCGTAGGAAAGAGCTTCTCATGCTGAGAAAGCACCAACAGCTCTATTAAAAAGGGTCATACTTTTCTCACCTACTCACTCTGACTGTGATGTCCTCCAGTGGCAGCAGAATGACCATCCCTAGGGAAGCGTTGCTCCTTGGCTTGTACTTCATTTGTGCATGCGTGGGCGTGCATTTGTTCCCTCAGACGTTTATTAAACTCCCACTTATTTGCCAGTGGTTTTCAATTCCATCTATCCATCCGTTTATTCATAAATTATTTCTTCCTGAACCTGACTGGTGGGCCAAGTACCACTGTCTTAGGTACTGGGCATGGGAAGAGGTATGAAACACAGCCCATAACATGAAAAAAGTGATAGTCTAGGTAGTAATTCATACTCTCATCCCTCACCTACTTGTTCCTCCATTGATCATTCCCTTGACAGATATTTGCTGAGGACCGACTGCAGGCCAGGTGCAGTGTTAAGGCACTGACCCAAACATATGCATCCTCATCTTCTTCTTTACCCTCATTTTAACTCAGTGTCTCACACAGACACAGTGGCAGCTCTGCCGAGCACAGATGCAGACACAAACTCAGCAGCGTTTGGGGCTTGGCGTGGGTGGATTTGTGTGTGTGCTTATCTTAGGGGGAGGGGTAAGTGGGCTGCAGGTGGGCAGGCAGGGTTAGTGAGTTCCACAGCAGTCTTCCAAGTAGACATTGGTTTCATTCGGGGTAAAATCTAAGAAGGCAGGTGACGAATTAAGTACAGCACGGAGTGAGCCTCTGAGCCAGGGGACTGTGGAGCAGTGGGATAAGTGGGATAAGCTCCGCCCAAGATGAGGTCAGAGGTCAGGCAACGATCTGCCAGGGCCAGCACAGAAAAGATGCTGCTTCCCAGAAGACTTCTGATCCCTGATCTAGAGTCTCTCCCTACTCTGAGATTTCATTACCAAAACAGCCTCCCTGGCACATTCCAAGTGTTCAGTAAATACTTGCCAGATGAATGAGTGAATTTGTTGGACCTTGAACTCCTTGAGGGTAAGAGCTGGGCCTTATTCATCCCTTGGCAGTCCCAGGGCCTCCAACCCTCTCCAGGGCTCCAGGGAACCGTCTGAAGACCTTTGTACTGGAAGCCCCCAAGCTCCCTTTTTAACATTCCAGGCAGAAACATCTTCTGGTGGTTTAGCTACCCGGCAGGTTCTCTCAGCAAGGGGAGCATCCTTTATAAGCGGATTCAGTTGCCTTTTCCTTAAATTCCAGGCTTTGTTTTCCTCTCTAATTAGCAAATTGCTGGTCCTCTTCCCCACCATGAGACCTTATGTACTCAGGGAACAAAAATTTGTTTTGTTATCAGCTCGAAAGGCAAAATAGCTATATAAAGAAACCGAATAATGCCTTCCCAAAGCAAACAGAAGAATTGGCTTCTGGGTCCGCTCTGTTTGGGGTTATCTGTGGCTGTTTCCCTTCCTCTGGTGGCACCCGTAATCATAAAGAGAATGCCTGATGGCCTCTGGAAACCGAGGGATTGATCTATAGCACTGTGGGCCAGACACCACTGCCTGAAGGGAGGTTAGAGACAGGGGAAGCCAGAAGCCAACTTCAAGACTCTAGGGCTGCAGGCCATACCGTAATTCAGGTCATCATACTTTGCCAAGGAAGCTTATCAAAGAAGAAAGCAGACTGACATTTTCTGGCCTCTGGTCTGCTCTCAGAATGTGAGGCTGGAAGTTAGCCTGGCTTTCCCCATCCTAGGGAGAGATAGTAGAAGTTTGAGAATTTGATTCTTTGATAATACAGAATATGGAGCCTAGGACAGCAGTGTGGATGCTGTTTTGCTAAAGCAAAGACCCAAAGCAAGACCCAAAGAATTGCACACTGGAACACGGGCCTGACCTGCTTGCGTCATGGCTGTGTCGTTCAGGGACAGCCCCAGTCTGGCACAGAGCTCAACCCGTTAATTTAGATGAAAACATTACTCAGGGAACACTGATTCTAAACTCACTGTACTCCCAATATGCTAAGAAACTTCCGGAAGCAGTGCACACTGCACAAGCCTGAGCCATCAGGGGGCTGGGTAATTTTTCACAGGGCATTTTGATGGGTGAATCTGGGAAAGCAGTCACAGTTTTAGCAAGGGCATATAATCTTTCCAGCCACAGGAGTGAAGTCCGATTCCTAGGACGGCTGCAGAAAATGACGAAGCAACCATCTCTAAAATTACATCAAGTAACAAAGAAGCCAATATCCTTTCCTGTTATTGATGGAGAGGAGACTATCAGAAAACATGGGGCCCTCTCTGCCTTTTATCTGTTAACGATCACTCCTGGGACTTCAAGTGCCACAGCCGTTCCTTGGGAAACCCCCTGTGTCATGATCCGGAAGACCCAGTTTGAAATGGGCCCAGTTCTCCAGGTGATGATCTCTCCGGTCACATCACCAATCCATCATTTCAGCAGGAAGGCAGTGTGGCATGGAATTCCCTTTAAAATAACACAGCAGAGGCCTCTTTCTCTGGAGGGTAAAGCTTTGGCAGATCCTCTTCTCCAGCTGCATTCAGAGGTGCTCCCAGACCAGCAGGATCAGCATCACCTGGGAACTTGTTAGGAATGCAGACCCTTGGGCCCCACCCAGAATTCCCGACTTGGAAACTGGGGTGGGGGCCCAGTGGTCTGTTTTAACAAACCTCCATTCCAGTGCACACAAATGTTTGAGAACCACCACTGTATGTTCCATTAAGAAACATGGGTCCCACCATGATATAAAGAAATCTCTCTATATATATTTAGTAATATATATATTATATATTTAATGTATATTTAGTAATACAGCCATATATATTTAATAATATATACACATATATTGTATATTTAGTTCTATGTATACATATATGTATATATGTGTGTATATATTAGTACTTAGTACTGCCATACACACACACACACACACACACATATAAAATCAGTACCTAAATTAAGGATTTAAAAAATTTAGTTTATTTTAATAGGACAGAAACTTTTATTGAAACCTCTGGCTAATTGATGTGGTTAACTCGGAGTCCCTCGTGAACTACCTCTATGTGCTTCCTATGATGTCAGTACCATGGGTGGTAAACCAATAACCCAGGAAATCAGGGGATTTGCTCTTGGCTGATTTAAAATTAGCTATTATGAATCTACCCTACCATTGAAGATTCTCTAAAAAAGTGAAATGCTTGGTCTTCTTTAGCATTTCTATGAATCTGATGAAGAGAAGTTTACACCAATATGAGACCCTAAAAGAAGCTGATTAGAGTGGTGATAAAGAACACGGACTTTGGGGGCACCTGGGTGGCTCAGTCAGTTAAGCGTCTGCCTTCTGCTCAGGTCATGATCCCAGGGTCCTGGGATCGAGCCCCAGTTCAGGCTTCCTGCTCAGCAGGAAGCCTGCTTCTCCCTCTCCCTCTCCCCCTGCTTGTGTTTCCTCTCTCACTGTCTCTGTCAAATAAATAAATAAAATCTTAAAAAAAAAAAAAAACACAGACTTTGGAGTCCAGTAGATTTGGGTTTAAGTCCACCTCCACCCCTTGTCCACTGAGTGACATTGGGCAAGTGGTTTAACTTCTCTGATCCTCCATTTCTTTCTTCGTTGGTAAAATGGGAAGAGTAATAGTGCTGAACTCCTAGGGCCAATGTGAAGATTAGGTCAGATGATGCAACATCTAGTGATGATTAAATGCATACATGTATATAAAGTACATAGTGTGCCCAGCACGTATTAAACACTCAATAAATTTAAGTCATTACTGCCCCCCCCCCCCCCAAAAAAAAGATGATACAACATCTATAGCGTGCTTGGCTGATATCACTGTTCACGCACCATTTGGTCTCATTGTTCCTATGATTTTACTGGGTTCACCCACAGTGAAGAGTACCAAAGTGCCCAGAGAGTCCTCACTATGAAATGTAGCTTCACTGGATCTCTTTAAAATTCTTCTTCAGGGACAGACCAAGACGATGAATGAATACGAGAACCTCGACTTCTGTGGATGTTTGGGGAAAGTTCCGGGATGAGAAGCAAGGCGCAGACGTGGGGTGAGGGGAATTTGCCGGCAGGGTGGAGGCTGCAGTGGATCATTGGCCTCTGCAGCCCTGTGGTGGCTGCAGTTTTCCTTTCTCATTGTTATGGCGTCTGGGCAGAGAGGCGTTCGGGAGCCAGACCTCTGAGGCTGTGTGTGGTGAGCCTGCAGGGGCTGGCAGTCGCTAAGGGCGGAAACCACTGTTGGGGAGCTGCTGGTGGTTTAACTGTTTCTCTGGCTCAGTGCTGAGATGAGAAAAAAGCAGCAGGGCCAGAGCCTTCCACGTTATGATGCTGTTCATGCTCAGAGCCTGCTCACCGAGAGCATCCGTCAGAGGTTTCTTTGGAAACATGAGCTTATCAAGCGGCTTCTGGAACTAGATTTTTAGCTGGTTGCCTATCAGACATCCATCTCGCAGACTCCTGTCTTGGTTCTCCTCTCCTTGTGCGCATTTTGAAAGAACTACTTGGCCCATCTCAGAAGTCGGTGATGACTGCCTCGTGAGAGACACAGCTTCCCAAGGCTTATTGAGGTCTTCGCCGCACACCTAAAACGATTTCCTGAGGACCATTCCTTTCAGTGGTGTGAGCAGTACGATCCTCTAAAATCCAAAGTTACCGTAAGAGTGTAAATGTTTCCTTTTATCTCCCAGCCTCAGATGTGCTCGCTTTCTAAGTCTCAAGGCTAGAGGTGCATCTTACTCCCCTTAGCATGGTTTTCTTAAAAATATGACAGCCTCCAGTCATTGAGTATGGGAGGAACTGTTCAACAGCAGGGCATGGTTAACAAATCATGGAATAAAATATGATGCAGCCCTGAGAAAAGATATTTTCCAATAACTGTAATACTCGTGATGCAGTATGTAGTGATCCAAACCTCATGGAGCCGTGGATCCCAGAGTATGGTCCCCAGACAAGCAGCTGCAGCACCTATAACCTTGGTTGAAATGCACATTCCCGGGCCCCAGTCAGACCTGCTGAACCAGAGACTCCGGAAGGGAACCCACAGCAGTGCAGGACTCTGGGATAAGTTAAAGTTTGAGAACCACGGATACAGAGCATGAATTCACATGAATATGTAAAAGATACACACATGGAAGAAAATACAGAAAGAGATAAAATGATTTTTCTCTGCGGTCGGATTATGGATGCTTTTTGCTTTCCCCTATTTATCTGTTGTTTTTTTTAATATATTCTACATTTTCTACAATGAGCATGTCTTGCATTTGCATTTGGAGAAAAATATAGTGAGGTTATCAGATATTTGTCATACATGTATCATGTCAACTCACACCATATTCACATTTTCTTGAAGACTTTAACTCTTCATGCACCTTCACTGTTCTTCAATTTCTTATTCTGATGAATCAACCTCCCTGTATTTTCTCTGATAAATCTTCTCAGCCCTGCTGCTTGTTTACTGACTTTCCCACCCTTAAGTCTTAAAGCCCCTGCTATTGATATTAAATAACATTTTGCAAACTGTCAAAAGTCTCTATGCTTGGTTTGTCCTAAGTGAGCAAATATTTGGGGGTTTTTATATCTATTTTGAGGTTAATGTATTTTCATGTATTAGTAACAATTTTAGGTTCTACATATATTTGTATGCACAATTTACATTTTGTTAGGATTGATTTTTTTTAACAGCTTGACCCTGCTAATTTCAAGGGTTCATTTACAGTTTACAAAGTAAGCAGATACAGTGGATTTCAATTTATACAGGGGGTTTAAGTTCTAAAATCAGCAAATAAATATCACATAAGGTTGGGGTGCCTGGGTGGCTCCGATGGCTAGGTGTCTGCCAGGGTCCTGGGATCGAGTCCCACATCGGGCTCCCTGCTTGGCCGAGAGCCTGCTTCTCCCTCTCCCTCTGCTGCTCTTCCCGCTTGTGCTCTCTCGCTCTGTCAAATAAATAAATAAAATCTTTTTTTAAAAAAAAATTAAATAAATAAATATCATGTAGAGTTAAAATTGCTCCATCTCAGTAACACCAGCATAGACTGTTACTGCTCCAGCCCCGGAACTAGCTTATCACCTCAGTACTAGCAAAGATGGTTAGGGTCTGTGTTATGCAAAAATGTGCACCTTTCCTCTCTAGAATCCCTCTGCACTGTGAGATGCTCACATCACAAGAGGTTCTCAGATCAGAACCAACTGGAATGACAGGCTCCTCCTCCCATCTTAGGCTCAGTTCCTAGGCAATGGCAGATGAAATGGCCCGAGCAATTTATTTTGGAGGGCTTGTTTTCTTTTGTTTCGGTTGATGGTTTGTGATTGCACTTGCCAGAGTCAGAGGTGCATTTGGCGTGATTTTCGTGCATCTCTGCAGTACCTCCATCGTTCCCAAGGCTTCTTTCTCCCATCCCTGTCTCTCTCGGATGTGCTCCAGGCAGGAGTGACTCTGACCTCTCCCCTGGCATTCCTATCTTACCCATCCTTTAAAACCTTATGCAAAAACTGCCTTCTACACAAAGCCTTCCTAATCTCAGTAGAAAGTAATCTTTGCCCTGAATGTTTCTGGGACATTTATCACTCTTTATTATATTTACATTCAAATATGTCTTAAGCTTGCCCAGGAGACTCCAGAGTTCTTGAAGGCAGAATCCAAGTGTCTTTAACACCAGTCTTGGCTTTAAATCCTAGATATGCCCTTTCTAGCCAATCTTAGGTAAATTACTAAATCCCACTGTGCCTCCCTCCTCCTCTGTAAAATGGAGATAGTCATAGTACTGACCACTGGAAGTTCAAATGAGCATTAACCGAGACGCTACTCGGGAAGTGGCTATCACAATATCAAGCACATAGTAAACCCCAATAAATGTTAGCTGCTTTTATTTCTGTTCTCCGTTGTGATCCCAGAAGTACATTTATGTTCCATAAGCATATGTTTATTGAATGTATGAGTGCATGAACACTATACAAATTCATACACACCCCTCTGAATTCTCAGTGCTCAACGGGGAGTTTATACTTGCCATCTGTCTGTGAATCCATTATAGAACTTAATGAACCAATGATTCTCTTTTATTCTCAAGGCAGGTGCGGGGTGTAGATGGGTAAATTTTCTGTCTTAAGAAAGCTGCCACCAACCATCTTGTTTAAACCCCATCGAGCTCTGTGTTTTCATCCATGAAATGGGAATTATAATGCTGATCTGTGATTTTGCCTGGATACAAGAAGAACCCAAGGAGGACTAGGCCTTTAGGGAGAAATTTTATAAACAGGGACTGTTTTGGGTAATTTAAAGAATCAGAGCATGAGTTTGTAAATTAGCATATTTCAGTTACAGAGCTTCCAATCACATGGGACTCTAGATGTTGCTCAGTGAGGGCATAGGGCAAACCCAGCTGCTTTTTGGGTTTGTCAAGCATCTCAAGTTATTTCTCAGGAGTTGGGGTTTGGCAAGGCCTGAAATCCACATTGCCAAGTCGTTCTTTCCCCCTTAATTTTTAAGCCCATGTGTATTTTAAGGGAAATTTAATCCGTATGTTTCTGTTTCCTTTACACTTAACTCATAAAAATGGTTTGTCAGAGCAATTTGATGTCCCAAAAATCTTTGGAGCCTTTATAATGATATTTTTTAACCTTTCCCCCCTCCTTAGACACAGGAAATTGCGTTTTTTAAAAGAAAATGAATCAAACTGAAAGTCTCAAGGTCAGTATTGATGGGTCAGACACAAGCTCAAGGAGCTATGCGTTTGCAAAAATGGCATCTTCCCTTGCTGATCCTGCAGGCTCTGAGGGCGAGAGAAAGATCAGTTTTCAGAGGCAGATGGCTAATAATTGGCAGTGTGTTGTGAGAGAGTCCTCAGATACTTGATTGTTTGCCCATCGGGCCGAGAGTCTCTCTCCTAGATGTACTTCTGAATCGGGGGGTCTGCTGCTTAGAATTTGGGTCCCAGCGTTCAGCACCAGAAGTTTGTGCACACAAGTAGTCTGAAAGAATTGAAACAACTAATTCCAAAACACAGTAATTGTTTTCTAATCTAGTTTTCCGCATCATCCCTAGAGAGAGAAAACAGGAGTCGGCACGTGTTAAGAGCCACAGGAAGTGTCTTCACAAAGCTTTGTTAGGATGGCATTCCTCCAGAGTTACTGAGTTTGCTGTCATGGAAAGGGTTCATATAATCCCCAGATATCCACAGCTCGGGCAGAAATGTGCCATGCACTGGTGCTGCACCTCCGCCGTAAGAGGGACTATCTAGGGTCGTTTGACCAGCCTCAGATCCAGCTTTAAGCCATGCCACCTCTCCTGCCATCAGCTGGAGTTAAACTCTGGTCAGGCTCCTCTCTGGCAGCTGGATTGGATTGCCTCTTTCTGGACATTAAGGATCACAGAGTCTCACGATGCATGGCATGTAATAGTGGAGGACAGATCCACCGTAATGGCTCAGTTTAATTCAAAACGCCCTAAAATGCTGACTTCTCCCATCCCACTTTCCCTATATGGCATTAGAACTTGGTAATGTAATGGCCCAAGCCAAGGCTTTCTCATGTGGACTTCTCTCATCTCTCAAAACAAAATTACCAATAAGGAGTCCCATCCAGGAATGCCCTGATGACTCTGCCATTTTTAAAAGGGGATAGGTGCAGAACAGCTGAGCCCATTAGATGATGAAGATTCAGAGCTTTGAAGGACCGCTCTCTACGCTAAGCTAGCTTATGATAGAGGTGGAACAGTGAAATTCCAGCTCTGGGTGGCTGAATGAAGGGTAAAAGGAGGGCATGTCTATAGAACGCCAACACCAAACCAAGGTATTGAAACTGCATGTTGCTTTTATTTTGGACCTTGGACGAGAATAGGAAACGATAGGAAGTGGCCAGTCTTGGAAATTCATTGGGTCGGTGGGGTCTGATGACTCGAAAGGTTTTATATGATCGATTGAGAAGTTGTAGGCAAGGGTGTGAGTCAAAAATCTAACATCCTCCCACAGCCTAGGACTGTTCTAGAACTTGCTTTTAAAATTTCTTCTTGAATATCTTTCTGTTTCAATAATGCATATCTACCAGATCCTTTTTAAGAGTTGCATGATATTCCATTATAAAGATTGCTATTGTATATTTAAATCTATTGAATATTTTTATTCCAACTTTTGGCAACCAGAAGCACTACTGCAATGAAGTGTGCACAATTATATGTAATTGCACATTTGCAGATGGAGAGCCATAGGATAATGTCTCAAGAAGGGATTTGTTGGGTGAAAGAATTCACAACCCATGCTCTGTTTGCTATACAAGGCCACTTCCTTTGGCTTCCTTTCGCTTTCTAGTTCCTTTGATTTCTGAGTAAGTTGGATACCAAATTTTCAGACAAGTAACTTTATCTTCCCCTTGTATTTCACTGCTAGGGAATTTGAGAGCAAACAATTCCATTAGATTTGAGGAACAACCAACACAGTCCAACTCTGAGGCAAAACAGTTAGCAGATTTCTGAAAGTGTCCTTTTTTACAATATTACATTCAGGAGCTACTGACTGATTTTTATGTTTGTGAAAAGCCCTGCACTAGATCCTGAGTAAGCCGTAAATCGGGCAGCATGCCCTCGGGCCACTGGAGAACTGGATGGTAACGAAATCTCTCTGCTGCTCTGCACCAGATTGCTGCCATGCAGGTAGACCTAGCTGTGGGGTTCCCAGAACCACGCCTCCATGCTCGTGTCTGCGGAGCAGTCTGAAAGGTTAGATATCAGGCTACCGAATGAAGCAGGCTATTTTCACAGTTGATCAGCTTTTTAATTAAACTTCTAATTTTGAAATAACTGTAGGTTCAAATGCCTTTGTAAGAAATAACACAGGGCGATCCCATGTGCCCTTTACTCATTTCCCACACCCCCCATGATAACATCTTGCATCTTAAGACAATATCAACACCAAGTTATTGATATTGATATAGTCCAGAAACAGAACATTTCTGTCACCACAAAGATCCTTTCTATTGTCCTTTGACAACCACACTACTCCCTCCTTAACGTTAACCCTGACAACCACTAATCTCTTCTCCATTTTGATATTTTTGCAGTTAAATGGAATCATACAGTAGTAGCCATTTAAGATTGACTTTTTTACTCAGCAAGAAATGCTCTGGAAATTTATCCAGGTTGTTGTGTGTATCCAAAGTCTGTTCCTTATTTCTGCTGAGTAGTATTCCATTTTATGGATGTTTGTTTAACCGTTCATCCATTGAAGGATATCTAGTTTGTTCCCAGTTTGAGGCTATTATGAATGAAGCTGCTATAAACGTTCATGTACCTGGGCCAAAACTCTTCTTCATTTCTCTGAGATAAATGCCTCATAGTGCAATTGCTAGAACATAGGCCGGTGGCATGTTTAGTTTTTTAAGAAATTGCCAGTTTTCCAGAGTGACTGTAGTGATCCACTTTCTCTGCATCCTCACCAGCATTCAGTGTCGTCACTGTTTTCTTACTTTAGCCATTCTTAAAGGTTTGTAGTGACATCTCATTGTGGTTTTAATCTGCATGCCCGTAATGGCTAATGATGGTGAATATAATTTCACGTGCTTATGGTATATTTGCCACCTGTACATCCTCTTTGGTAAAATGTCTCTATCTCTTGCCCATTTGAGAATTCTTTATATGTTCTAGATACCGGTTCTTTGTCAGACGTGCAGTTTGCAAATATCTTTCCCCCGTCTGCAGCTTGTCTTTTCATCCTTTCGTGAAGCAAAAGTTCATTTTGATGAAGCCCAGTTTATTAATTTTTCATTCTATGGAATGTGCTTTTGGCATCAAGTCCTAGATCCTGAAGACAGTCTCCTGTGTGTTTTCTAGAAGTGTTGTAGTTTTTCATTTTACATTGAAGTTCATGATCCATTTTGAATTCATGTTTGTATCAGGTGTGTGGCTTAGGTTGTTTCTTTTATTATTTATTTATTTGGTTGGTTGGTTTTGCCTATGGGTGTTTAATTGCTTCAGCACAACTTGTTGAAAGGCTATCTTTCCTCCATTGGGTTACTTTTGCACCTTTGTCAAAGGAACCCATTGTGCGTATTTGTCTGGGTTAATTTCTGAATTATCTGTTCTGTCCCATTGGTCCGTGTGCTTCTCCCTCTGCTAATACCATGCAGTCTTAATCACTGCAGCTGTATGATGAGTCTTGAAATTGAGTAGACTGGTTCCTCCCAGCTTAGTTTTCTTTTTCAGAATTATTGGAGGTATTCGCCTCCCACCTATATTTTAGAAAAATCTGTTCTATATAAAAAATCTTGCTGGGATTTTGGTAGTAGGAATTGTATTAAAACTAGCTGTCAACTTGGGGAGAATTGACATCTTTACTCTGGTGCATCTTCTAATCCATGGATGCAGTATGCCTCTCCAATTCTTAAGATCTTTGATTTTTTTTTTAATCAATGTTTTATGGTCAGCATACAAATCTTATACATGTTTTTTAGACTTACACCTAAGATTTTGTTTTTGGAGCAAACTGTAAATAGTATTGCATTTTTTTAGTTCACTGTCTATCATTGCTAGTATACAGAAATACAATTAAGTTTTGTACGTTCATTTTGCATCCTGTATCTTTACTGAATTCACTTACTAGTGCTAGGAGTCTTTTGTAGATTTCTTTGTATTTTCTGTGTAGAAAATCATTTTGTCTGCAAATAGGGTCAGTTCCAGTTCTTCCTTTTGTATGTGTATATCTTTTACTTCCTTTCCTTGCTCTACTATACTATAAGAACTCCCAGTACTGTGATAAATAGTAAGAGTGGTTAGAGTTGACATCCATGATTTACCCCTGATCTTAGGGGGAAAGCATTCAGTCTTTCAGCATTCACTATGTTAGATATAGATTTCTTGGTAGATGTTCTTTATCAAGCTGAGGGCCTCCTCTGTTACTACGTATCTGAGAATGATTATCATGAATGAGTGTCAAATTTTGTCTAGTACTTTTCTGTACCAATTGATATGATCAGGTGAGGTTTTTATTCTTCAGTCTGTTAATAGGATGAATTACATTGATTGATTTTAAAATATTGAACTAGCCTTGCATGCCTTGAATAAATGCTACTTGGTCATGGTATATAATTCTTTTATATATCGTTGGATTCTATAGCTAATATTTGGTTAATGATTTTTACACCAATATTTATGAGAAATTGTGCTATGTGGTTTTATTTTTTGGTACTGTCTTTGTCTGGTTTTGTTATCAGGGTAATATTAGTTTCATAAGATGAATTGGGATGCGTTCTTCCCCCTTCTGTTCTGCAAGAGATTGTGTAAAATTAATTCTTCTTTAAACATTTGGTAGAATTCTCCAGTGAAACCCTCTGAGCCTGGAGATTTCTTTCTTGGATGTTTTAAAATTATAAATTTAATTTCCTTAATAGTTAAAAGACAATTCAAGTGATCTGTTTCATATTGGTTAAGTTGTGGTAGTCTGTGTTTTTTTGAAAAGGGGTCTACTTCATTTAAGGTGTCAAATTTATGTTTGTAGAATTATTCATCGTATTTCCTTGTTACCCTTTTAATATCTGTAATGATAGCCCCACTTTTAGTTCCTTATATAGCCTACACAAGTTATAGGAAATGTCAGAGGAAATATTAAAAGGCCACTCTATATATTTACATTCAAAATTGAATTTAGATTTATGCAAAATGAACTTGTATGAAGAGTTTAATCTTCAGAAAAATTGTTCTGCAAGAATCATCAACTGTAGGTGTACTAAAAAGGATATTTCAAAGTTATCAAAAATTTAATTATTATTATTACTTATAAAATACTCTTAACAGGTCCAGTAGTAATTACATCAACAGAAAGATTCTCCCAAAATTAAAAATTATCAAAACGTATCTATGATCTTGAATTTGCCAAGAGTAACTAAATAATTGATTTGCTTTCAGTTGTATCAACTGAAAATGAGGTTACTAAAATTATAAATTCTGATAACCAAAAAATGAATTTACAGAGAAGCAAGCTAGAAAAATCTTACGGCCAGTCAAGATCACATTAGTAAAATGTTACTATTTATTGTATTAGATAAGATTTTGACACCAAAATACTGTATTTTTTGCACATTGATGTTCTTGGTATCTTGCTCCTAATCCCAGCTGCCCTGGCTGCCCGGTCTCTGGCCTTCCAGGGTCCTCCCCGGACCTTTGTTTCCCTGCTGGTCTCTAGTTGTGCAGCCTTTGCTACCTGAGCATTCCCTGGGAAAGTTGCTAGCTTCCGACTTCATGTTCCCCAGACTTCTAGCTCATTTTGTCACTCAGCAAACCTTTGCAGAGCACCTCCTGTATGCTAGGCACTATACTATACCTTGGGGTAACATGTGGAACAAGAGGCGGACTCCCTGCCCTATGGAACTCACAGTCCTAAAGACTGATGGCGACCCTGTAAGGAAATACTAATTGCAGATTCTTAGTGCTTTTAGGACAACAGGTGTTGAGATAGAGATTCATGGGGATGAGGGCAGAATATTACCTCCATGAGGAAATGGCATTTATACCAAGATCTGAAGGATGAAAGAAAGCCAGTCCTGTGAAAACAGAGACAAATGTTTCAAGCAGGTAGAACATGATGTACGGATTGAAGAGAGCCCTCACGTAGAGCTTTGCAGGTTGCTCCTGGCCCAAACAGGCCTGGCCCAAAGGGTAAAAAGTTGCTAATATTCCGCCAGTCTCTCCTCCCTAGGCAGTGTGCCATAGTGAGGGGAAAGGAAGAGGTTTGCTCTTCTTATTTCTTACAAAGGCACCACAGGGGCTAGGAGCAGCCCTGGCCTTGAGGTAGGAAAAGGATGGCTCTTAGTCCTTGGGCTGCAGCCTGGGTTCGCATCCTGGGATCTGCACTTGGCCTCCAGATGTATGTCTCCGTATGCCCGCCCATAACCTAGTCTGAGTTTGCTTTTATTGATCAGACGGCAACAACGAAGATTTACGTGGCATTTTCCATTTGCCTTTGTTTCTTGTTCAATCTTCCAACATCTCTGTAAGGTAGCTAGAGCAGACATTTTCTTCTTTAAATTGACATACAATAAAATGAAAAGATTTTAAGAGTTTGGCTAGATATGTTTCAATAATTGAATACACCCACCTAACTAACACCTCAATCAAATATAGAACATTTCCAACATGCCTGGTGGTTTTCTTCTACCACTGTCCAATCAGATATCCCCACACCCAGGCCTGGGTCACCACTGTTTTGATTTCTATCCCTATTGTGATCAGTTTGCCAAATTTCTTCATAGAAATGCCGTCATGTAAGTATCTTATTGTGTCTGGCTTCTTTTGCTCAATATAATGTGGTGGGGGGGGCAGTTGTTTTTAAGATTCATTCAGTCACCTTGTTATGTGGCTCCATAGTTCATTCCTTTTTATTGTCTAGTAATATTCCATAGACTGGCTACACCACAGTTTGCTAATCTGTTATCCTATTAATGACATTTGAACTATTTCCAGATTGGCTGTTTTGACCAAAGCTGCTATAAATATTCTTACAAATCTTTTTGTGGGTATTTCTTTTCCTCGCTTTTGGGTAAAACCCAAGGAAGAATTGCTAAATCATAAGGTACATTATATTTAGTTTTCTAAAAAAGTGCCAAACTGTTCTCGAAAGTTCTTATACCATTTCACACTCCCATGCATTCCAGTCGTTCCACATCCTCACCAACCTTTGATGGTAGCCATTCCAAGGGCGCGTACATTGGTATCTCACTGTGGTTTTATTTTGCAATTCTCTGATGACTAATCAAGTTGAGCACCTTTTCATGTGCTCAGGCCTTTGGCAGAGTGACTACTATTCATTCCATTGTATAGATGAGAAAATTGAGACTCAGAAGTCAAGTGACCTGCCAGATTCACTCCTAACAAGTAGCAAACCCAAGCCTTTTATTCACATCTCTTGACCCTAATTGGCATTTCATTGCCAATATCCTAGACTTTTCCCTACAGTGGATCCCAGAGAAAAGGGATTCACTAAAAAAGGATCCTAAAAAGGGATTCAGGCTCTGGGACAGGGTGAAGGAAAGGAAGTGGCACAGAGAAGTGTGGCGGAAAAAGGTATAGGTGTGGAGAAAGGAAGAAGGGAATGATTTGAGGCAGTGATTCTTTTTCAGGCAGAACTCAAAGTCATTTCACTGTAAGCGTGGGGTCTTTGTGTGACACCTGATGCCATCTCAGGCAGGAATCTACTCGTCTCAACTACTCAGTGCTGCCAAGCTCAAAATAAACTCTTCTTGTCCTGGGGCAAGTGTGTTTCACTAGGCTACATGTAACTCTCTTCAGCCTATGTGGTTTTGATTTAATCAGTTTAAATAGCCACAATTTCTCCTGTCCATATTCCACATTGCACTAAATTCATATTGGACTGATGAAGTGTAAATGCTCCTAAGCACTTGATTTTCTCACTTATATAACCAGAGAAGTTGGTGAATATGTAGTGGGGTGTGTGTGTGTGTGTGTGTGTGTGTTTTAATTTGAGAAGGAAATGCATTTTGGAGTTGGACTGTCATGGAAAATCCCTTCTTTTCCTTGATGTTGCAGGTAAATCACTTAGGAATAACTAGCTCTGGTTGTATTTGATACACTGAATTTGAATGTGGAGGAATGAAGAAATAAGTGAGACTTTGTGACCTCCTTTCAAACCAAAAGGAGGCTGACCTAGCGAGATTGGCGGCCCTGATGGAAGGCGCCTGTTACAGTCCTTTTAATCCTCTCTGAGCAGAGTCTTGGATTTTCCCCCAAATAATGAATGAAGTGAATAAGCCATTGAGCCTTTAATTCCATTCAATGCCTTGCTCTCCTGCGAGGTGCATCCGGTCGGTCTGACAATGCCATAGAAGAATTACTTTGAGTACTTGGCATATGTGGTCCTTGAAAAAGCTCTGCGGAGCAATCTTACAAAGTGGCCAGAGCACCCCATTCAACCCCTCATAGGTCTGCTGTCATGGGGGTTCAGACTCTGGGACAGAGTGAAGAAAAGAAAGTGGGGACAGAAGTCTGAAGACAGGAGAACTAGGCCAGAAATAAAGGGGCTGAGCCAACGTCTGCAAGGGAAGGAGGAAGAAGAGAGATGAGGCTAAAAGTTAACAAGATGAATCTCGAAAGCCTTCTTTAAAAATACTATTACAACCTCTTTAACTTTCCTTTTATTTCTTCCTCTGTTTTTCTTTCTTCTCTAGTTCATTAAATACCTTTTCTCTGTTGTGTGCTTTAGGTCGTATGCTCCTGACATTTGTACGGCAAACCTGATCTGGCATTTTCAGGAGAAAGGGGAAGTTTTCCCTTTCAGCGGAGAGTAATTCCAATGGGTAAAGTGGCATTTGCAGTCCAGTTTTTAAGTGACAGTGTAGACTCCCTTTGTAACTGCTGGGTCCTATCACACAGGCTGTAGGTCTTCATCCCCGTGTTTGAAGGTGCAAATACAATGAATGTCCTCACTTCTTTACCTCAGCATTTTGAATTCTCACTGTGATTAATTACAAAGAATTTTCTCTTCTCTTCTAAGATTTGGTGTCATGAATTCACGGACGTAAACCGTTTGTCAAACGGGTGAGGTGTTTCTTGTGGGGCTGGGCAGGTGAGCAGTTGAAGGAGACTGGATCCTAAGCACACAGGGGTCATCTAAGGGACTCTTGGGCTGCACAGTAAATGGAGAAAGAAAACCTGGAAAAGAGGGAAGACCTCTTGAGATTTATTTATCAGTTAACCAAGGGTCAGGGGACCCTCTCTGAAATTTGGTCTTAAGGGTCTAGAATCCAACTTAAACCTGGACTTAACCTCCAAGCAGAAGTATCCCTGGATGAATTTATGGAAACCCATTGTGGTTGGTGCTCTGGAGACAAAAACAAATGAGGGTGGAGAGAGGAGAATTTGCTCTATGGTTTGCCTCACCACCAAAACTACCCAGATTACTCATGCAAATCACTCCCCACTGCATGGGGCCACCTTGGGTAATCAGAGGATCCAACGCTCCGGTGCAATATGGTGAGTATGTCAAGAGCACCAACCCGTCCAACAGAAACATCTTGTTGGTTTTATCCAAAGAAAATCTGAATAGATACAGGGTTCTCTTAGTGAGTGAGATACATTTACATTCTTTTTCATTTTTAAAGCAAGCATATTGCATGCTCCTGTGCAATATGGTGAGCATGTAAAGAACACCAGCCCCTCCAACAGAAACATCTTATTGGTTTTATCCAAAGAAAATCTGAATAGATATAGGGTTCTATTAATGAGTGAGATACATTTACATTCTTTTTCATTTTTAAAGCGAGCATTCCTGATAATACCTGCGTAAAGCCGATTTCATTGCACTGTAGGGAAAGTTCATGTCTGTTGGTTCTGAAGTATCAGAACCTATTTCCAGTACAAACCAAGAGTCGCTGGGTAGAAATAAAGCATTTTGTCTTTGTGGCAGATACTCTTTTATGTGCTAAGTTCTATAGTAGCCTCTTGGTATCAGAGCATGTTAGAGCTGGGCATTGCTTCAAAGTCATCTAGTTTAACCTGCTCAATTATGAGAGGAGAAAGCTTCACGTTGTTTGGCTTTTGTTTTGTTTTTGTTTTTGTTTTTCTGTGGGTTTTTCAGGTTTGGGGTTTAAAAAAAAAAAGTCAGGAGAGTCACTGAGAAGATTCCAGTTGATGTCAAGAGACACTACCTATCAGCCTGCTCAGGCAGACCTTTCTGCAGAAAGGAACAACTCAGCCTGCCTCCGTCTTTGACTCACAGGAGAGGTGTAAATCCCACCCACGTAGTTAAAGCTTTCTTGCTGGACTGCTGTTTATTTTGAGGTTAACAGAGGCTAAGGAAGCCCATTGTGAAATGTTTGTTTGGAGGGCCAGAATCTAAACTTACACTCCTTGTCATGGTCATTTTTCTAAAGAAGATGACAGATTGGAGCCACAGGGAGGGAGAGACTCCAGCCATGCCAGGAATAAGAGGATGTTCTTTGTGGTTTGTTGCTGTTATTGTTGTTTTCCATGTGCTTCTAGGGATATCAGGTTTATTACCATGGCTGGGGACAGGGCTGAGAATGTGGTGGACAATATGACAACTCTTTCCTTCCTGGTGTGTCCCTGAATGGCCAGCACAGTCCACACGTAATCAGACGATCTATGGCTGCACTGTTGCTGCTGACAACTTCATTATGCCTGTGATATTCAGCTGGTAATTCATTTCCCGAGCATAGCAATAGCTCTTGATATGCCTAATGGGTTGAATGTAATTTTGTAAGCTTTTGAAGATGAATGTCTCCCCTTGTGCTTAGCTATGCCCTAATATGGGAAACAATGATAGCTACCGTTAGGAAACAGCATTGTAGTGTTGGGCTTTTCGGTGCAGGTTGGGTCTCTAAACCACAAAAGCAGGAAACATTAGTGATTAGAATGATCCACTAGATACGGGTCACTTAACGTCCCTTGTAACGGCTTTTTTGCCTACCTCTGCATTTAACCTTCTTGTGGCCAGGGCATCCTACAAAATAAGGTGGTCTTGCCAAGGATATAAAATTAGTTAATTAATGGTTCCGGGGCTTTGGCATGATATGCCTACAGTCACTTACCATTGCTGTCTTAAAATGAAAGAACCAGATGACAAGAAATGTGACCCATGCATGGTTTCCAACACCCGAGCTGTGATTTTTCTTTAAACCTAGGAACAGAAGTATAAAATGTGTTCATCTGAATTCTCTTCAATTCAGTTCAACTAACCCTATATGTGTTGCACATCATCTACCATACACAGGGCCCAGGTCCTTGAGCTAAGAGGCAAATTCAAACGTTAGGGAGGCCTGAGTCCTGCTCTCCTGGAGATCTCAATCCAGTAAGGGAAGTGGGGCCCCAAGTAATTCTAGCGAAGGTAGACTGTGCAGAGCACACTAACATTAATTACAAATGCTACAGTGAGAGGAGAGAAACACACTCATTCCATTTGGGAACATGAAAGAGAAAGTTAAGATGCCATCTCTCAAGCCTTCCACCTTCATCCAGCAGCCAATCTGTATTCTTTTGAGAGAATCTGGTCTCCTGATTCTTACTTGAGTCAGCTTCTTAATTTCTGAGAGTCACGACTCCTCATCCTATCTAATTTCTCAGTGCTTCTCAGCCATCGTTTATGACAATCAGTTCCAGGTATCCCAAATGAATATGGGGAAGTGAACATACAAATAGGCCTAAGAATCTCTAAGCTTATCCTTTTATCGACCCCCACACTTGTTTTCTTGACTTTGTAAAACTAAATCCTACCAGGAAGACTATTATTAGCAGCTGGAAAATAGAGACAGATTCTGTGCTAATACTTTTAACTAAGATATTTTTGATACAAAGATTTTCTTTACAGAAAAAAAGAGAAGGAAGAAGAAGAGGATACATAGGAATAGGAGGAAGAGAAGAGTCTGCCTGAAACCCAGCTCATTTATGCTTTGGTACTCTGACTCATCAACTTGACCACTTTGACTTACGTATTGAGCACTTACTTACTTTATAGACCCAATTTTCATGCATCCTGGTGAAGATTCATATGGTTTGCTGGGTGCGTGTACATGTACATAGGTTTTGAACCACGTTGAAACCATGAGGTCTGCCAGTTGCTTTATCATCCTGATCTGAGCAAACGTTCTCTGAATTATGAACGTCTGAATTACCAAATCCTAGGGCATTAATAATTTCATTTTTAAATTATTCAAAAATTCTGCATAACATTCTTAAAGTAGGTGAAGACACACAAATCATCTTTGGCTTCCTGTTGCAAACGAAAGACCTCCCCCAAAGAAATGGCCAAAATGAATGTGAATGGAGAGGGGCCCCGAGGTCTCTGTGATGGCGCCTCGCCCTCCCAAACAACCCACTATGGTCCAGATCTCACTCTCCAAAGGCAAGGTGAAGATCCAGTTAGCAGATCAATTATTGTAAATGCTGTTCTTTATGATAAAATCCAGTGCATCAAAGAATGTAGATGGCCTTGGGGATGGTTGTAAGGAGAAGTGACCTGTGCTAATTCCTCTTGGAGAGATTTAGGTGAATACTGCCACCTATTGATAGGTGAACCATATGCCACAAATTCCTACTCTGACCTGACATGGTACAAATACTTATCAAACAGATGGCCAAAACCTTTTAACAGCCCTGAGTTCAGAATTCTTCACGTATTTGTGATGAAAAATAGCTGTGTTATACTAATTTAAAACGACTTACAAATTGTATTTCTGGGAAGAGGCAAAGGAGAGAGGTACAAATGCCATGAGCTTTGCAGTCAGAGATCTGGGTTTGAGTCTCAGCTCAGCCCCTGAATGCACAGAAATCAGTTTATTAATCTCTCTGAGCCTTAGTTTCCTCACCGGTAAAAAGTGGATACTCCTCTTCGCAGAGCGTGAGAACGCAGTAACGTCGCTGCACGCCACACAGGAGGGAGGTGTTGGGTAAATGGCAGCTTTTGTAGTTACTATGTTTCCACTGCGCTATTAAAATTAACTATTGGTGATGCAATGATTGGTAATATGACAAAGCACGTCACGCATCAGACTCTGGTGAACTCTTCTGTGAGTTTCAATTATCCTTTGGCAATGCTACTTGTCTCATATAGTATCTTTGACGTTCAAAATTAGGACAGTGTGAACATAAATATTAGAACTTTAAGTGTGCCAATTGAGAAAATGAGGATAAATGGGCTTCATTACCAAACATCTCCTGACTGCCTGAGAGGATATATGGGGCTGAGCAGATAAAGAATTATGATAAAACTTTGGAGCTGAGTATAAATGGGGCTTTGTGACCTGCTGGACAGGGTTGAGGCTTAGGACCAGACCTAGGAGGTTCACATTCCTTCCTCGGCATGGTGTGGGGGATCCCGGGCTCACACAGACAATAGGGGATTCATAGTTTGAGAATTCTTATGATGATTGAAAGGAGGGTGGCAGCCAGAACAAGAAGACTTTTCAGAAGCTCGGACCCTGATTATCACATCAGGGCTACAGCCCGGCGAGAGGCTGCTTGAGAGGCGGCATGAAGCCGTTCTTGGAAAGCTTTCAGTGAAGTGTTTGTAACCTCCTTAAGAGAATCCCATTTCTCAAAAATGCAACACTGGAAAAGCTCACATGATTAGTTCAGATAAACACTCTGTCATCAAATCACAGCAGAAGTCACACAGCCCATCTCTTTTTGAAGAGTCTTTCTGAATGTCATGAGTCTAGTCTCCAAGACTTAGGCTGCCGGGGGGGACCCCAAGAGAGAGTTTCTCAGGATATTTTGGGACCTTTACTTTTAGTCTGAAAGGTCAGCTGGTGCTTAAAACAAAATAATCAAGAAATAGCATGCCCATGAACAGTCTGCACCTTTTGAAAAGGTCTGCTTTGGACTGAATAGCCACTGCCCTCCCCCACCCCTGTTTCCTTTTTTCTTTGGGGCTTAGTAACTGAGAGGGAGGAGGAGGAAGAGTTTTACATTCATTACTAACAACTTCGCACATAATAAGCATGTTCAGATACACCCTGGGGTGTTAGTTTTCTTTTCCTATTTTTTTGTCTCCTTTTTAGCAGCTTTTGATAAGTAGCACATTTTATTTTTGAAAAAAGAATCAGAGTCATTACTGAGCAGCCAGCCGCACCCTGAGGAAGGTCAGGAGATTAGGGAGCGGAAGTAGGCTGGCCAGACTCTTTGCTGACCACAGTAAGGGACTGCTGCTTTCTTCCCATAATTTAATTTTGAGACGCCGATGAAAAGGCACCCTTAAAAAAAAAAAATCTTTGCTGAAAAAAAGAGTGAAAAATTGTTAGAAAAAGGTCATCAAACAGTGATCAATTTAAATTTACGTCTTACAAAGTAACCACATGGAACTAACCGCAGGGCAGACCTGCATTTTCGGTGATATATGGACGTTCTCAAAATATGGGCATGATTTCGCGGGAGAGAGTGGACATTGCTAGCCTCTGATGTTGGTGGGCTTTGGCCTCGTTTCACAAGTATCCTGAAATTCTCAACGTGGCACTTCACAAATCAGAGGAGAGTACACTAAAAAGGACCTTTGAAGTTAACTGGCCCCCTCCCTCACTTGCCAAGTGGAAAGCTGAGACCTGGTGGATAGAAAGTAACTTGCCCAAGATCACTCAGCCACTGAGAAGCAGCTCGAGGACTCAGACTCCTCATCCCCAGCTGTATTTCCTTCCACCAAGCTCCACAACTCTGAGATGGGAAGCCCGGCATCAGGAAGTCCTCTTTCTGGGGAGACTCTGCACCCATTCTCCTGCAGATGGCCCCGTGTGTTGCCAGGGGTAGTTGGTCCGCCAGAGCCTGAACTGACTTCTTCCGCCAGAGCCTGAACTGACTTCTTCTGTGGCTGTTGAATGGATTCTTCAGAGCAGTCCAGGCACTTTCCACGGGGTTGCAAGGACTCAGCCTCCTGCTCTTGGCTCTACCTTTGAAAGATGCACAGACCATGCCGTGAACGCCTACGTTATCGCTGGGTTTGCGCACCGGCATCCATGGATGTCGCCATCATCTGCCATCATGCAGGTTAAAACGTTCAAAGGCATCTTCAGCTTCTTTCTTACTCCCTCTCCCATCTCCCCTCACTCTCCAGCAGCACCGCTGACAGGACCTCCTCCAGAGTGTGCCCCACGGTCAGCTCCTGATTGCTGTTGCCACAGGCCCTGGCCATCCACGTCTGCCTGCTTCCCGGCTCTCCCCACTTCAGTTCACGGGCCTCGATGGCTAGAACGGAGGGAGCTTCATCCGTGGTGCTGCCATTCTCCTGCCCAAATCCCTGTCACCCCTAGGAAAGAGTCCAGACTCTAAGATCGCATCCACGGACACCCCAGTCCCATCCCAGCCTATTTCTGCAGCCCCAATTCCATTAGATGTTCCCCTCCATGTGTACTCCGGCCAGCTGGATTACTTGTCATTCCCTAAACATTCTAGGAATTCTGTGCATCGACTCCCTTTCCTTCTCTTCTGTTCAGCCTCTAGAGGTCTTCATTCTGCCAGATGCAGTGCAACCGCAAACTTCTGTGAATCTTCCTGAAGCATCCCAGAAGGAAGTACAATTCTCTCTCACTAAGGAGAGCCCTTTTATCTTTGAAAAGATACCTCCTCATCTTTGTTCCCTTCCTCACCATAGTGCTTTATCCAGCACTTTGCACAAATAAGGTGTTTTTCTTTCTGAATATTGATCGAGCACTGAACTATCTTGAGACACCAGGCCAGGCAGTGTAAGGGCTAGAGAAGGAAGATACAAATTAACTAAAATGTAATCCCTGTCTTCAAAGGAGCTTGAATCAGTGAGACATGTTCACAAATAACGTAAGCAAGTGAGCTAACTGTGGGGGTGGATTGGGTGGAGGGGAAGTGCTGAGTGTGGAGGAAACATTCTCAGTGTTCCAGATGAGAACACGGGTATTCTGATATGAAGGGCGGGGCGGGGGAGGCGGAGGGAAAGAAAGCGCAAAGCTGTTTTTTAAATTCTATTTCTGTGCTGCAGTCATTATTAGAGTCCTTTCTAGGTCTGGCCGATGCAATCCATTCTTCCCCCAATTCCAGAGTAATCTTCCTAAAGCGAGACTCCAATTATTTCTTTTAAAGATTTTATTTATTTATATGACAAAGAGAGAGAGCGCAGCAGCAGAAGGAAAGGAAGAAGCAGGCTCTCTGCTGAGTAGGGAGCCTGATGCAGGGCTCCATCCCAGGACCCTGGGATCATGATGTGAGCTGAAGGCAGACGCTTAACTGACTGAGCCACCCAGGTACCCAAGACTGATCATTTAACTCTCTGTTCAAACATTTGCTATTGAATGAATCAAGCATCAAATAATTTCAGGCTTATGCTAGGCGTTATGGAGAATACCAGTCCATAGAGAGGAGACCACGTCTAGGAAACAGCTAGAGAACAAAAAGCAAGAATATGCTGTAAAAGTGCTGGGGGACAGGGGACAAAATAAGTGTGTGATCACTCTGGACTGAGACTGATTGAGAAGGAATAATCAGAGGAGGCGAGACTTCACTAGATGGCCAGTTGGCAAGAAAAATTAGATGTACTAAGTGAACTTTAGGGTTCCTTTCAATTCTCAGGCCCCTATTATTCTTTGAAATGATTTAGTCATTCATTCAACAAATACATGCTAAGCACTTGAACAGAATACTCACTAAGTATTTACTGAATGCCTTCTATGTGCCAGGAATTCTGCTAGACTGGAAATAGAGCAGTGAATAGAAAACTTCACACTTAAACTCTTATAGCAAAGTAGAGATGGCTGATGTAAAGCAAGTAAGTGTAACAAAATGTGATGGATGTCACAAAGGGCGAATAGAAGGTGCTCTAGGACTGCAGAGGGGGGAGCCTAACAGCCCAAGGGCCAGAAAAGTATCACGGAGAAATGATGTTTAAGCCAAGACTCTAGTGCTGTACGTGAGTTAGACAGAAGACCGAGTGTTGGGGTAGAAGAATATCATATGGAGAATTCTGAAGTTGAGAGATGGTATAGCATGTCCAAGTATCTGAAAGACATTTAAAAAGGCTACAACATGGAGGGTGAGTAGGAAGGGGGCAAGAAATTAGGCTACAGAGGTAGGCAGAGCCAGATTACAGAGAATTTTACTAATTCTCATTGATAAGCTTTTTGGTAACATTAAAATATTTAGCACAATATGACACACGGACTAAGGACTTAATAAACTTAAGTACTTTTGTTAAGAGCAGACTGAGGAATGAATGGATAAATGAATGCAATGGACAGGAGATGCAGGACATGACTCAGTCTTGGGCATTTGCTCCTGGAAGCGATGTCGCTATTACTAAGGCTCCATCCCCTTAGGTTTGCACAGTAGATTGAATCATGACCCCGTGGGGGGCAGCCCCTAATCTTAGTAGAATGACTCCCTCACCTGGCTTTCCCCAGGAGACGGAATTTAAGTAAATCTGCATTAAAGTCAAAGTTTGTTTAGAGATAAGGGTAAAGTTTTACCTGGCAATCGTTTAGGCTTAAGCTGCAAAAGGGTAGCCTGACTCTTTCTTAATCCTTGATGAAAAAATAGCCTTCTGAACCTCAAGCATGAATATTGCCAAATTAGATTATTCATAGCAATGCTTCCATAGGACAGGTAAGTCTAGGAAGAAGGAGAGGGAAAAAAAAATATTCCAAAGAAAGATTTTGCCTTTTGAACGAGAAAAGAAAAAGTAAGACAACTGTGAAAAGCTAACCTGCGCCCCTCCTTTGGGAGGTCTTATGAGTCACGGAGTCTCGCCTCAGATCCCAACTCCAGAGCAGACACTTGTCTGGGACGAGTCAGCCACCAGAGTGAAATGCTGTCTCTAGAAGGGGGGGCAGGTTTTCAGGGACACAAGATGCCATTCCAAGGATTCTAATTAATTACCAGGTCAAAGACTAACACTCCACCCTCTTGTTTATAACCAAGAGACTTTCTTCTGATTTGCTGCAGAGTTGCATTCAAAATTTGGGAGTTGATTTGGCTCTCGGTATAAATAACATACCAGAGTCAGTGCCTAGTAGAAGGGTCCAAAAGCATAGCAGCTAAGCTTTCATTTGGCAGAGAGAGAATCTGAAGAGATCTTTAGAAAGATTCTTAATGCTGTTGCTAGGGACGTCTGTGTGTGTGTATGTGTGTGTGGGGGTGGGGGGGAGTGGCGCAGGGTTTAATATGTGCTCTCAATCAGCAATGTCTCCTTAACATAAAAGCAGCCTGTGAAGGTCATTTGCCATTTTATTTCAGAGAGAAACATGAAAAATGCCTAAATAAGCGGCTTTCTAGGAAATTCATTCTGTGTGTTTCATTAGTCATGTAAGGCATAACGTCCTGAAAGGAGCCAGGTGCATGCATATGTAGCCGGCATGAAAGGAGCACTGGAATCTTCCTCCTAAGACTGAGCCTCTTGGTGTCCTAAGTCCCAGATCTGCTGACTACTTTCTCAGAACCTGCTCAGATGAAAACTCTAGCAATGCTTGAGCAGCCCTGACTGGATTGGGAGCTTTCTTAGCTCTTGCTGGGAGCTTGTAAAGGATTGCACAGGTGCCTTAGGTGAGGGAATGTGGTGGCCACCTGTGTGCTTCTCATCCCGGGGAGCTGTGGGAGTAAAGGGGTGTCTGGCCCCAGGAGAGCTATCGATCATTTGCAGTCACAGATTCCTGGATGGGCTCTTGGATGCCAGACGATATTTCTTTGCCTGCAGTTGATAGAGTGCAAAGCGAACCGGCTGCCCTGCTGCCCCTCTGCTCATCCTTGAGTGACAGCCGGTTCTGATTCAGGCTTGTTTGCCATGAAGCTTGTTGTCCCTGCGTGCCATTCCTAATGGACCTCACAGATACAATAGGCTAAAGATACACTGAAGTCATGGCATCCTTTTACTACATGCACAAGAGACTGAGAAATCAAGCCTTCTCAGGGCTACAGTCCTGAGAATACCCCTAGATTCCGAGCCACGCTGTCTCCCTCTCCCCTTTCCTCCCTGTGCATCATTGGCGCTTTTATTTTGCAGGAAGAGTAGCTTAGTGATCATGGACTTCAGCTCTTGCCTGTAGTGATCCTGTTCGCATTTTATTCTTTACACAGAATAGGAAGGAGGTTCGCTTGCTTTGCGCAGAGGCTGAGCCACCGGAGAAAGCAAAGCCAGTGTGATTTATTGAATGAAAGCGCTGGACAATTACCAACAACTTGTTCCTCTGCTGCCTCGAACAATCTAAACTGGTAAGTAAAATTTATTGTTGTCTTTCTTCATATGAATGTGGGGCTTTTTAATTCACTGATTATTTTTTAAAATGTGTGTGTGTTGCTGTGGTTTAAATGATATAAAAAAAAATCTGCATCTTCCAAAGTTAGCTGCAGGCAGTCCATGAAGAATGCACACAAGCACATACACGTCCATGTGGAGAGGCAAGAATGGGGGTGGGGAAGCCCCATTGCTGATAATTAGGCATTTTGTTTTGGCAAGCTTGAGGACATTATGTGCTTGCCTAACTGATTAGCCAGAGCTATCAAAAATAGAATATTCTTTTCTTGTATAAGATCATTTCCCAATCGGGTTCCTGAGTACCTATAAAATACCTGTTGGATTAGGTAAAGATGGATCCCATCATGCTGATAATTCTTAATATAAACCCAGGCATCTTGTCTTTAATCCAGCTGGACATGCAGAGTGGGATACCAGCATTCTGTCCATCCTGGGTGAGCGTGCCCATAAATAGCATCATGACTGTGATGTCAAGGATACCTGCCAAGGGCACACAGTGAACATGCATGCAGACCCTTGCCTGATCCACCACGACTTTTGTACCCATATGCCTTACATCCTTTTTTTATTCTATGAAGACGTATGGTTGGTAGGGCATACTAGGTTCAAAGTGGGATATTGTAACGGTCTTGTTACCCGTGCTGATCTTCGGCCCCCCCAAGGCCACTAGAAGTACCATTGATAATCAAGTTTGACTTTGCTTCCCTGCTGGGACACAAAATCCCTGTACTCACTTGATTTCTTCCCATCCCAAATAAGATTCAAGCCAGTCTCTGCAGAGGGGAAAGGTAAAGGGAGAAAACTATTGCTTTTCCCACCACCACTACCATTATCACATCCTCCTCATCTTTTCTTTGCCTGGCTACTACAAGGCTTTATGGCAGCACCAATCCATTTCTTGTTGGTTCAGAATCCATATAGATGTCATACAGAGTTTACTCTCTTTGGCGCACTCTGTCTGCAGTGTATCACTGGCCATTCAGATGAAGTTGTGGCCTTGGGTGCTGACAAAGATGGGTGATGGTAGAATAGTAAACAGCATGCTTCTCTAAATAAAAACCAGTTAGGAAATCTGAGAGATGGGCAAAGTTTTGCAGAGTAGAAAGGATCCCAGGCCACTCAATCATAAGAGCAGGGTCATTCTCCCATGTCATTTGGCTATTTCACAAATGATGGCATTCTAAAGGGAAGGAGATGGAATTGCCTAATGGTTAGAGATGTCAGGATAGCAGGGCACTTTTGCTCATTCCCAGACTGTGTGTCTTTAGGAAATTCCCTTACTCTCCCTGGATCTCCATTTTTCCATTTTTTCCCCTTCCTGATTGTTTCAAAGAAGATATGCTAAGCTCAATTAATTTACCCATGAGATACTACTTAAAACTTTCCAGTTAAAGATGCAATAGGTAATCAAGATCATTGTTCACACACGTTAATCCAGAGACCATGCATCAGAAACCTATGGATGAAGGTTTATGTGGGAATGAGGAGATATATACACCTTCCCCATCAGAGGGGTACAGGGCACTCTGAAGGAAGCATGATCACACTCGGGGGATGAGAAGGGGAGAATAGAGCTGAAAAAATGGCATTTTAAAAAACCACTTCAAATAAATAGGTCACGTAAATAATTTTTATCAATACTGATCAGTAATAGACTTTCTGTACTCATGATGCCAAGATACTGAGGATCTTAAATGTTTTGATACGAACATTTTGAAGGAGTTAGTTCAAGGATCAGTAGAAACCACGTATAGAATTTATGTTCAAATTACCCCCATGCCCATGCATGTGGAATTAGAAGCTGTAAATGAACTATGATTTATTTGAGGAATTCTAGAAGATTCATTGGCCAAAAGAATTATCCCATCTCTAGGATTAGGTACCTGAAATTCTTTCATCAGGGATTCAATTAAATATTGCTGTCTTTTATAAAACAAATATTCTTAGGAGGAATAACAAATTAAGACACTCATACCTTATCATAAATGAATGTATTGAGTATTTTCTTCCTCAGGGGAAACCCAAAGGATGTTGCCTTAATGCTATATTAATTCTTCTGCTTTCTATTTATTTCATACCTGTCTCTAAGAACTTCTCTTGTAATGATCACTTCACTCCTTTTTTTTACGATTTATTTATTTATTTGAGAGAGAGTGTGCACATGCTAGCCAGAGGGCGGGGGAAAGGGGCAGAGGGATTGGGAAAAGAGAATCTCAAGCAGACTCGGTGCAAAGCCCCATGTGGGGCTTGATCTCACCACCCTGAGCAGAAAACAAGAGTTGGACGCTCAACCCACTGAGCCACCCAGGTGCCCCTTTATCATTGCACTCTTGATCAGAAAACTAAGTAGCCTTTAGGACAAGCTGTTTCCTTCTTTTTATAGGATGCTTGGATTAGACGATACCATCTAGATTTCCTCTAGGCCATTGAGAGTCACATGTGGAAAGCTGAACTCACTATCTTTCCCCTTTTAGATCCACTCTTCCTCCTGCATCCCCCCTCCCTTTTCTTAATTATTGGTGGAACCATTCAGCACCTAGTCAATGAAGCAGAGCTAATAAAAGCTATCCTCAGGTTTCCTAACTCCTTAGGTCCCTCCATCTGATCACTAACCAAGTTTGGTCCATCTTGCTTCCTCCTCTTTTTAATCTACCCAACCCTCTCCATCCCCATTGTCACATGCTGGAGTTGAAGTCACCAGCTCTTGTGGGGACTTTTTCAAGGGCATTATACTTGGTTGTCCCCTGTCACTGGTCCCCTTCAAACCACCCTCTGGATACTACCACAGTGATTTTCTAAAAATGCAAATCTTAGCCTTTCTCTAGTGCTTCCCTGTTGTAAACAGGTTGAAATCGTCCCTCAATATGATATGCAAAGCCTTGATGGTCTGGCCCTGCTATCTCTCCAGGCTTCTTTCCCAAGGTCCTAGTGTGATGGATGAAATATCCTTTGGAATTGTCAGAGCCCTAAAGAATTCCATTAGGGCCCCTATGGACATCAACTGACCAGCAACACTATGACATGTCCTAACCTGAGCTCTTATGCCTGGAACCCCTTCCCTTTCTTCCTGCTGGTTGATTCCTCATTCACTGTTCAAAATCTTGCTCAGTCATCACCGTCTCTAATTCGTTCCCCCATACCCTCTTTTCCCATGACACCTCGTATCACCCCTCTATGCTACTTCTTGCCTTAAACATTTGAGAGCAGTGTTGAGAGGCTAAGCTCTCAGATCCGAATTGCCTGCGTTTGAATCCCAGAACTGCCCCCTTAGTAGTACCTCAATTCCTTACTATATAAGGTGGGGATAATAGTAGTCCTTACTTCACAAGGCTATTATGGGATTCAGAGAGCTGATGCACATAAAGACATTATTCTAAATAGTGCCTGACTCAGAAAGTGCTATAGAAGTAAAAGCCATTATCATTATTCCTAATTTTACATATCACACTATTTCATACATACATACGCTTGCTTAACTATCTTCCTCATTATCCTGTGAGCTTGCTGGGATACAGGTAGGGTAATCAACTTGTTTCAGTTTGCCTGGGATTTTCCCAGTTTTAGCACTGAAAGTCCTGTATCCTAGGAACCCACTTAGTCCCAGGCAAACCAAGACAGCCGGTCGCCCTATGAGGGTGTCTTACTCACCTCTGAAGTCCCAGGGTCTGTCAGAGGATACGTAGGCTACCAAGTAGATCACCCAAAGGGTTTATTGAACTATAGAATCAAAATTAATTGTCTTTTCACCTTCTTCCTTATAAACATCCTTTTAAACTTCAAAAATCAGTCTTCTTCCTGCTGTGAAGTCACCATTGACTTTTCAAAACTTATCACTGAACAACTGAATATATTTTTTTTAAATGCACAGGACTTGAAAGGTTGCTTCCACCCTGTTATATATTATCAGTGTAATAGAATCGGCCACTCTTTAGCAATCAGAGACATACCTGTCATGGTAATAGCCGGTGGGGAATAGGAGAAGGGTCACGCTTTCTTTTCTGTCTAGTGACAGGCAGGTTGAAGTGTGAAGGTCCCTAGTTCACATCACAGCCTGAAGAGCAATCTTGTCCCAGTCAGAAATGTTCCCTTTGCTGAATGTATCTGTCTACCCAGCTGTCAAGAATGACTAGAGTTACTGTTTCTAATATGCTTTGTCTTACAACTGCTCCTCCTCCAAACTGGCTCAGATCTTTTTTCACAGTACAAATATGATGAGAAAGTCCCACAACCAAGCTCCTGTGAAACAGGGACTCTGGACCTGCCAGAACTCTTAACGAGGACAAGATCTTCTCCTTAGAATCAAGGTCTAGGAAGAAGCTGACAGGCAGCCAGACCAAGAACCCTCGGGCAGAATAATAGCAGAATTGCTAAGAGCATGGACTTTGGAGTCAGAATCAATCCTGGCTCCTCCCTTTATTGGCTCTAGGATCTTAGACAAGCTACCTAACCTCTCTGGGCCTCAGTTTCCCTGTTTGCAAAATGATGATACAACAGTACCAACTTTCTTATAGGGCTATTATTACATTTTGTCTTAGCCTTGAAAGCAAAACCAATTGTGAATGTTCTGTTGGGTATTGGGAGACACAATCTTAGGGCATCAAGAGTCAAGCCATCAAGGTAGAAGGGAAATGAGTTGAGGAAGGAGGGAACACAAATATAGGTGGTTTGTAACTGAACTAGCCAAGGCTTCACAAGAAAACACATCTAGTGGTTTGTTTGTGTGTGATTGCTTCCAAGAAGCCCTCAAAACAATCCATAAGGGAAGAATGGAGAAGAAATTATCTGAGGGCTACTTCTGGTCTCCTGTCTTGCCTTGGTCCACTTTTCACATTTCCAGATAGTGTGACCCAGTCCCTCAGGGTAGCCAGGAGTAAAGCTGGAGCCTCCCTCCATGGGTCTGGTTGGGTCAGAGCTGCTGCAGCTACTGTCCCAGCAAGCATGGTGGGGGCCATGCCAGAACCCGCCCTTCACTTGACACAGCTGGTGTTTGGAGACAGGATAATGGTGGCAGCCAAGGCGCTCTACTAGAGCAAGCAGCCAGAACCCAGGGAACAGGTGGTTGTAAAGTAAATCTGGGGAGGCTCCACTCTCCAAAGATTATTGTTGCCATATTGCCTGGATTCTCCAGGCTGCTATCACTCTTTCCTTAAAGCTTGGCTCCAGGTGCATTAAAATTGTAGCTGGGATCAGGCTGTAATAAAGAGCAGAAGTTTTTAATTTTCATAAAGTGTAATTCATCAATTTATTTTATGGTTTGTATTCTGTGTGCCTCTTCTAAGAAATCACTGTCTTATTCAAGTTCACAAAGATTTTCTCCTGTGTTTTTTTCTAGACGTTTTACAGTGTGAGCTTTTGCAGTTAGGTCTCTAATCTATTTCATTTCAAGTTAATTTTTTATATATGATATGAAGTAGGGGTTGAAGTTTTGTTTTTGCATAAGGATATCTCATTGTTCCAGCGCTAGTTGTTGGAAAATTTCTTCTTCCCTATTGAATTACCTTGACACCTTTGTCAAAGATCAGTCAATCATATATGTGCATGCTATTTCTAGGCTCTCTATTTGGTTTCATTAAATCTATATCTCTGTCTTTATGCCACAGTCTTTATCTGGAGAGCTATCCTTATACCAGTACCACAGATCTTGATTACCATGACTTTATATCAAGTCTTGAAATCACATAGTGTAAGCCTTCCAACTTTGTTCTTTTTCAAAGTTGTTTTGGCTATTTTAGATCCTATCCATTTTTATAAATATTTCAGAATCAGCTTTTTAATTTTTTTTTAAGATTTTATTTATTTATTTGACAGAGAGGGACACAGCGAGAGAGGGAACACAAGCAGGGGGAGCAAGAGAGGGAGAAGCAGGCTTCCCGCTGAGCAGGAAGCCCAATGTGGGGCTCGATCCCAGGACCCTGGGATCATGACCTGAGCCGAAGGCAGACACTTAACGACTGAGCCACCCAGATGCCCCTGATTTCTTAAAACAAACAAACAAACAAAAAAACCTGCTAGATTGGGACTGCATTGAATCTAGAGCTCAGTTTGGAAGAATTGACATCTTAACAATATTAATTCTTCTGATCTGATCCATGAAGAAAGTATACACCTCTGTTTATTTAGGTTTTCTTTAACTTTACTCATTAATGTCATGTTGTTTCAAGTATACAAGTTTTGCTCTCATTTTGTTTTTTGCTGAGTAGATTTTTGTAGATTTATTAGACTGTTCTACAAAATGTTCATGTCATCTGCAAATGAAGATTGTCTTTCTTTCTTTGCAGTGTTTATGCCTTATTTTTCTTGCCTTGCTACGATAGCTAGAATGCCCAGTATGATAGAAGAGATAGGAATGGACATCCATGCCTTGTTTCTGATCCTAGGAGGAAGCACTTGGTCTTTAATTGTTAAGTACAATGTTGTCTATAGATTTTTGTAGATTCTCTTTATCAGGTTGAGGTAGTTCCCTTATATTCCTGAAAGCTTTTTTTTTTTTTAATGAATGGATGTTGAATAATGTCAAATGTTTCTTTTTCTGCATCTATTCATATGATTTTTTTCTTTTATTCTGTTAATGAAGTGAACTACATTGATGAGCGGTTGAATGTTATACTAACATCCCTGCTTTCCTAGAATAAGCCCTACTTGATTGTGATGTATTATCCTTTATTTATATTGCTGGATTTTATTTGCTAACATTATGTTGAGCTTTTTTGCTTCTTCATGAGACACATTGAGCAATAGCTTTCTTTTCTTGTAATGCCTGTTTTCTGGTTTTGGTATCAGGGCAATGCTAGCCTCAAAAATGAAACCAAATTTTTGGAAGAGTTTTATGTAGAATTGGTATTTTTTTTTTCTTAAATGTCTGGCAGGCTGTAACATTTAACATGGCCTTTATTAAATATTGTGGAAGAAAAGAAACTACTAGGATGGAAAAAAAAAAGTATAAAACTAGAGACTAGGTTTCCCATACAGGGTCTCTTCCTGTCTCCTAAATTCTGGTCCTGTAGCTATGTTGCAGAGACCAGCCCACCTTCAATCAACAGATCTATTTGCCCTTCTCTTTGGAGCTCAGGTCCCCTAAAGCCTCTCTGAAGGAAGAAAAGAAAAGATACATTTATTTCCTTAGAGAAACTCCAAGAGTTTTTTCTAATTAAAATAATGCCTAAAATTGATTAATAGTGGTATACCCATCCAGCAGAATACTACTCAGCATAAAAAGTGAAGAACTACTGATAGACATAACAATGTGGATGAATCTCAAGATAATTAAGCTGAGTTAAAGAAGGCAGACTTAAGGGCACTTGGGTGGCTCAGTCATTAAGCGACTGCCTTCGGCTCAGGTCATGATCCTGGAGTCCCGGGATCGAGTCCCGCATCGGGCTCCCTGCTCAGCAGGGAGTCTGCTTCTCCCTCTGACCCTCCCCCCTCTCATGCTCTCTCTCTCTCATTGTCTCTCTCAAATAAATAAATAAAATCTTTAAGAAAAAAAAAAAAAAAGAAGGCAGACTTAAAAAAAAAAAAAGAGTGCATAGTGATTATTCCATTTGTATGACATTCTAGAAAAGGAAGCCTAGTCTGTAGTGTCAGAAAGCAACAAGCAGTAGATGCCTGAGAACAGTAACCCTGAAATGAATATTTTTTGAACATCTGTTTCTTTCAGGCAGGCACTTTGCTAAATAATTCATATGTATTATCTCATTTAAAACTCTAATAGTCTTTTTAGACATGACTTTTATAGTTGAGATAAGGAATACTGGTAATGATAAGGAAATTGAAGCTTAGGGACGGTAAATAATTTGCCCAATGTCATGCAGTTAATAGGTAGAAGAACCAAACCCAAAGTTAGATTAGCCTGATACCAAAGTCCTACCTTTTTTTTTTTTAAGGTTTATTTATTTATTTGAGAGAGAGGGAACATAAGTGGGAAGGGCAGATGGAGAGGGAGACAGAATCTCAAGCAGACTCCTTGCTGAGTATGGAGCCTGATTTGGGGCTCCATCTCATGACCTTGAGATCGTGACCTGAGCCAAAATCAAGAGTTACTTGCCCAACCAAATGAGCCACCCAGGCACCCCAAAGTCCCTATTTTTAATACTGTGCTTAAAACCACCATGAGTATCTTGAGGTTGAAGAATGGAATAAAATATAACTATAGATCTCAACTTGTTTCAGTAAAAGTGGCTAACAAGGAATGCCCTCTGAAGAGTGATATCCCAGACTTAACACAACAAAAACAATTTCCCAGCCAGTTCTCCTCCTAGGATTCTGTATCTACTTTACCCATCAGGTACTTCATTCAACAGTTGAGTCTCTTTTTCTTCCCCAGTTAAATTTAATACAAAAATGCAGAGAATACTGTTGCTACTGTTTTCAAGACAGTTTTCTGGGTGCTCTAGGGATTACACAGTATGTTATTAAAGTTCCCAACAGGAATCATATGGCACATGAAAACAGTAACTGAGGAAAGGTTAATACATTTTGTACTTCCTTTGTTAAATTTATTACTCAGTATTTTAATCTTTTTAATGTCATACTATATTAAATAGAATTGTTCTCTTAATTTCATGTTCACTGTCTTAAATCAGAAAGGAGAATAAAAGAGCTATAAAGAAAAGATAGACTTATATTGTCTTATATTTACATTACCTTTTATGTTTACCTCCATAGTTTACTTACCAATGCTCTTTCTTTCCTTGTGTGGATTTGAGTCACTGTCTAGTACCCTTTGATTTCAGCCTGAAGGATTTCCTTTAATATTTCTCTTTTTTAAAAAGTTGTATTTATTTATTTTTAGAGGTGGGGAGGGCAGAGGAAGAGGGAGAAAGAGAATCTAAAGCAGACTCTCCACTGAGCAGGGAGCCCAACATGGGGCTCAATCTCACAATCCTGAGATCATGACCTGAGCTAAAATCAAGAATTGGACGCTTAACTGACTGAGCCCCACCCAGTTGTCCCTCCCTTTAATATTTCTTATAGGAAAGGTCTGCTGTCAAATTCTGTTAGTATTTGTTTATCCATGAATATCTTAATATCACCTTCATTTTTGAAGGGTTGTTTTGCTATATAGAGAAATTCTTATTTGACAGTCTTTCTTTTGGCATTTGGAATATGTCACCCCACTTCCCTCTGGCCTCTATGGTTTTCTGGCGAAAAATCAGCTGTAAATCTTTCTGAGGATTCCTTGTAGGTAACGGGTTATGTCTTGTTTTCAAGATATTCCCTTTGTTTTTAGCTTTTGGTGGTTTAATTATGATGTATATGGGTGTGAATCTCTTTGAATGCATCCTGTTTGGTGTTTGTTGAGCTTCTTGGATGTGTAAGTTAATGCTTCTCATCAATTTGGGGAAGTTTACGACCATTATTTCTTCAAATATTCCCTCTCTCCTTACTCCTTCTCCTTCTTAGGCTCCTATTATGTGTATACTGGTACACTTGGTAGTGTGTAATGAAACTGTTCATTTTTCTTCATTTTTTTTTCTCTTTTTCTCCTAAAACTGGATAATCTCAATTGACCTATCTTCAACTTTGCTGATTCTTCCTTCTTCCTATTCAAATCTGATGTTAAGCCCCTCTAGTGAATTTTTCATTTTGGTTATGTTTCAACTTCATAATATCTATTTGGTGCTGGATTTGTTTTATAAATTCTACCTCTTTGTTGGTATTCTCTTACTTGGTGAGATTGCATTCTCACAATTCTTTTTTTTTTTTTTAATGTTTTTTTTTTAATTTATTTATTCATGAGAGTCAGAGAGAGAGAGAGAGAGAGAGGCAGAGGCAGAGGGAGAAGCAGGCTCCCCGCTGAGCAGAGAGCCCGACGTGGGACTTGATCCCAGGACCCTGGGATCATGACCTGAGCCGAAGGCAGATGCTTAACCATCTGAGCCACCCAGGCGCCCCCTCACAATTCTTTATTTCTTTAAATATGGCGTCCTTTTCTTCAGGTCAGTGTTTACTGACTGCTTTATTTCCTGTGAATCGGACATATTTTTCTTTATTTGTTTTGTGCATGTCTCATATTTTTCTTGTTAAAATCTAGGCATCTTAAATAATATAATGTGGCAACTCTAGAAATCAGATTATCCCACCTCCTTAGGGTTTATTGTTTAGTGATTTTTCAGAATTAAATCTGTGAAGTCTGTATTCTTTGTCACTTCTTTGTCACTTCAGTGGCCACTGAAGTCTCTGCTTGGTTAGCTTAGTGATCAGCTAATGATTGAACAAAAATTTCCTTAAATGCCGGAAGCCAATAAGTCTTCCAGTCTTTACAGAAGGGCTCTGTGCATATGTTGGGGCACACTTTCCATACTCACCAGCAGTTGATAGCCCTGCCTTACCCTTCACTTCCTGCTTGCACACAGCCTCAACATCAGAGATAAGAGCTTAGGACTTTTTCAGGTATTTTATGAGAATGTTCCCAGCCCTGGGCATACATATGGTCTACTAGATCCCTGGCAATGTGTCAGAGCTTTTCAAAGTCTTCTATGGACATCTCATTCCCCAACATTTCCTTTTAAGGTTTTCAGTTAGTCTAATGTTTGCCCCAACTTTTACCTACCACCTCAGGCAGCTGTGATGATTAAACAATTGCTGATGTTTGTTTTTGACAAAATGCCTTAGAGGAAAAGGTTATTTGCACTTTGTGAACTCTGAGGCAGGTCAAATAAAGAAAAATCTTGTGAGTGGGGTCTTCCAGGGAACCACCAGTCAGGTCAAATAACGATGATTCTATCAAAATGGGGTTTTGAAGGAGCTCTGTCACCATTCTGCATCATCCAGTGGCTGCCAAGCTCCTGTTTTTTGTCATGAATATACACTGATGGTCTTCAAGGCTACCACAGAGCTGGAGAAGATAGGAACTGAGCAGATTAAAAATGCCCCAAAGCTCACTGTTCTTACCAAATCAGCCACTTTTCTCAAATAAATACTTCTTGGATTGTTGCAAAACCTTTAATTTCCAGAGTTCTGAGAAAGTTAATTTTGACAATTCCTGCTAGTGTTCTTATTGCTTTTATGGAGGAGAGGATTTGGGGAGGTCATTACTTTGCCATTCCCACTGTCATACTACTCTTTTATTTTTAATCTTTCTGTGAAATGTTTATTTAGGTGCACCACTTGTAATCTCAGTTAGAGGGGCACCTAGGTGGCTCAGTCAGTTAAGTGTCTGACTCTTGATTTCAGCTCAAGTCTTGATCTCAGGGTTGTGAGTTCAAGCCCCATGTTGGGTTCCATGCTTGGCATGGAGCCTACTTTAAAAAAAAAAAAATCTCAGTTGGAAAGTTTTGTCTTTTATTAGGAAATTAAACCATTTGGGTATATTGTGCTTACATATATATTCAATCTTATCCTTACTACTTCATTTTACATTTCTATTTATTATGGTCTCTTTATTTTTTAATTTTTCTTTAGGGTTATCCTTATTCCTATCTTTCCACTAATAGTTTGAAGTTCAACTTTCTGTTTTACTATAAGTTACTGTAAACATCCATATAAAAACATCTAAACTTATATTTTCTATCAAAATAAAACTCAATAGTATAATAAGTACATAAAGTCATATCTTAAAACAATGTTTAAAACAAACAAGAAAACTATTTGAATCATTACCAATGTACTTTGGTGTCTCTGGTTTGAGAAGAAGATTGAGGTAATTTTACCAATTGCTGCTATTTATTGAGTGGCTGTTAGCATTAAACAGGATACATGCTTTCATTTGTTAATTCATTTAATCTTCACAACTCTGTAAGAACTCTTGTTATATATGATGAAATGAACTCTGAGAATTTAAATAAAGTTCCTAGAGTCACATAGATTATAGTTAACAATATGATGATCCAGGCTTGGGTCTGCCAAATTCCAGAGCCAAAACTACACTACTTCTCAAAGGCTTGCACCTTTCTAAAAGGGTAAAAATTTAAGAGTACAGTCAGTTGGGAGGGATGTGCATGTTTATGAGAACAAATAATACAGAGTGTCTTTCTCAATATCTTTCATCAGACAAAATTTTAAATATGGGGGGGGGAGAAAATATAATGATAGATGAAATCTAGAAGAATAGAAACATGCTGAAAGATGGCCAGGAAGGAAGGGACAGCTGGGGCAGTATGAGAAGGAAGTCAAAGAGACAGAGAAAGTCAACCTATTTTGACTGAAGGGAACAGATGGGAGATGAGCAAAGACAAAAGGGGCCATGTGGGTAGGTGTCATCAGTTAGAGGGCAAGTAACTGGAATTTGATCAATCGACAAGAATTTATTTACTGGACTCCTGGGTACTGTGTGAGATACAAAAGAATGTAGAGTTATTTTGGGAATGATAATGATGTAGACAAGACAGATGGCTTGAACTGGGGCATTAACGCTGAAGGAAAAGGCTAAAGACAGAAGGCAGAAAGAAAGAGGTTAAGGCAATCTCCATGTGAGCCAGCTTGCATATCAATCTGGAATTTTTGTGGGAACAGCAAGATATAGAGGAAATGCTGTAATTGCTATTGAATCAAAGTTAAAGATCTGTAGATGGAACGAGAAAGATACCAAATCACCTACCCCCTCTATTTCTGCTTTTGTGTAAATTAAAAGATTATTAAAGATGAAAACACACCCATATGTACATACACACTACAGTTAGTGCTTTAAATCATCCTCCCAAATGTACATATGACCATTTAGCTAAGACTGAGTGGGGCCTGATACAGTTGACTAAAACCGAATAGGTCTGAGGACCTTGGAAGGTACTAAGAAGTAATTTGTGTTGGAGGAGATTGCAGGCAAGACTTAAAAGGTTCCTAAAGACATTCAACAATGTAACGAGCATAGCTTTCCATTTGTTAAAGTGAAAGTAAGTCAAGTTAGTTGGCGCAACAGATATGGAACCCAGTTCAGAAACATGAGGAGAAAATGAGGTTTCTGAGTAGTTCCTTAGTATATTATTTGTCATAGACTCTCATATGAGCATTCATTTATTCTAAAGTATTTATTGAACATCTTCTGTAACAAAAATGATAGCTGCCATGAGTTTTCCTGTATTCTAAGCTCTCTACATGCATTATCTCATCAAATCCTCATAACTGTAATGTGATGTTAGCATTATCCCTATTTTACAAATGAGAAAAATAAGATTCAGATATGTTAAGTAACTCACCCAAGGTCACATAGTCAGTAGCTGGAAGAGAAGCAATTCATAGCCTAATCTGTATTATATTTCTTGTACTTCGAGGCAGGCATATTTTAGGTATAAAAATTAATACTTGGCAGGCCTTGTTCTTAAGAAGCATACAGACTAGCAAGGAGACAGAAAGCCAAACAGCTGTAAAACAATAAAATATTTTCTGTAAGAGGCATATACTAGGTGAGTGAGTAAATACAAATTTGCCTGCAGCTATCAGAGAGCACTTGAGCATAGACTTTAAGGATCATCAGTCATTTCCTAGGTGATGAAGGCACAGATGGAATTCCAGTACAGGCAAAAGTAGTGCAAACAAGCACCCAGAGGTAGGAAAGAGTTTGAACTATTTAGGAAACCCTAAGGAAATCAGAAAGACTGAAACATAAAACGTAGAGGAACAGTAAGAGATGAGGTTGGAGAGGCACGCACCTGTATGTGAGGCTAAAGAACTTACAATTTACCCTATAGAAGTCAATCCTGTGAAGAGTTGGGTTAATAAAAGAGGTTCTACATGATATTGTATAATGGGGTCCATAAGACTATGAAAAGTCAAGGACTGGAGATGACCTGTGAGGGCCACAGCTAAATAGAAATGGCAGCATTACAAATGGAAGACTCCATTGGAGATTCGAGGGGAGGTGGTGGGAAGGCAACAGCGTGCTCCAGAGAGACCTGGTCCTGTTTACTGGAGGCTCCCCCGAGGTGGAGACACTTGGCACATAACTGCCTCGGCCAGTTATTTCATTTATGCATTTGCTCATCCAATGCACAGATGCATGCCAGGCAGCCATAGCCTCGGTAGCATCAATATTTCAGTAGCAATACCGAACTTAATGGTGGATGGCTTTTGAAATGGCATGGCTGATCTCCTGGAAACTGACTCCAAGTATGACACTGGTGAGGACCTGTTTAGAGATTTGTGGACAGCAGTCAAGTACAGCATGGAGAATGCCAATAGTGAGTGCCCTGGAGGACACTGTCTGCAGTATCTGGGGTGAGCAGGGAGGGACCTATGGGTACAAATCCCCCAAACTTTTGGGCACTGAGGTAGCTCACCAAATCTCAGACAAGAGGCATAGTCGAACACCTCAAGAGAATGGGTATCTGCAGGGAACAACCACACCCAACAGAGGGCAGCATCTAAAACGAGGTAGGTAGAAAGATCCCAATTACATATACCCAAGGGGAACTGAACAGAACCCCTGGGTTATAGATTTGAGATACTTCCTCCCAGTGGGATAGAGACTGAAAGACTTGAGTAGAGGCTCATGTCATATATACGTTTGTACGTAAATGTATATGTTTAGATAGTAAATGGATGTTGTCCTTTCATTCTTTCCCCCACTTAGTTATGTGGCCATAAACAAGCTGCTTCCCTCCCTGGGTTTCAGCTTTCTCATCTATAACATGAAAAAGCTGGATCTCTTCAAGATCCCTTCCAGCTACAGTATTTTATTAGGATTCCAGATGGTTACTGGTGATGATAAAATTCTTTGTCAACTTATAATTGTCTTGTGTATATGATACAACATCAGATTTTCCTCCTCTTAGGAACTGCCGTGTGAAAATGACCCAACAAATGCAAAATCTACATCTTTCTCAGTCGAAGAAACATAGTGCTCCATCGTCTCCCAATGCTGCCAAACGCCTGTACAGAAACCTCTCTGAGAAACTGAAGGGGAGCCACTCTTCATTTGACGAGGCCTATTTTCGAGCAAGAACAGACCGGCTGAGCCTCAGAAAGACCTCAGTGGTAATAACACTGTTTTTATTCTTGTCTCTGCTTGATTGGTGCAGTTGTGTTTGGGTTTGAAGAGATTCTAAGAAGCTCCACATTTACTTCAGAACCTGCATGTGCAGTTTTATAAGTGCTGAGAGTCCGGGAAGATAGGACCTGCACATGTCTGTGCTGTGAGCTGAAACTTGAGTGAATGTGAGAGTTTCCCTTTCTTTTTTTTAATTTCTTGCCTTTCTTTTCTCTTAGTTTTTCTTTCTCTAATGTATCAAAGAAACAACAACAAAATGGCAGTTTGACAAATAGCATGAATTAAATAGGCTTTTTGAGAGCTCCGGTGTTCATTCAGATACTGAATGAACAATGAACATTTCATTTACTTATTTATAATGTATGGCCCATATGCTTTTCCAGAGGCATTCAAAACAGAATCTAGGCAAAAAAAATGTGTATGTGTTATATAATGGGAAATAAAGTGATAGAGATAGAGGGAGAGAGTGAGCGAGAAAAGAAGGGAGGAAGGAAGGAGTGAAAAAACTAGAAAATAATGGGGATAGAAAGAGAAATAGATATACGAAAATCCTAAGCAAATATAGTACCTAAAACTTACCATGACATTTCTCTCTGAGCTCCTAGTCAGTCAAAGCAGAAAGGGAAGTCCACTTGGTTATAGCATCCCATTAGCTGATAACTGAAAGTCTACCAGAAGCATGAGTGTTTTCCTATTGCTGAGTCCTCTGGCCTTTATAAGATGCCACAGTGAATTGTGTGATAGAGAAGGAAGGTCAATATTGGTGATGTTACGGACATTGTCATAGAGTAGTTTCTGATACCGACCCTTGGTAAGAGCTGAGGGCATAATATTACCATGCTTGGCAAGGGCATTTCTGCAGGGGGTAATGGCACCACTTGTTTGAGCTTAACACAGAAATGAGCGCAAGCCTTTCCAGAGAGAAGCATGCTAGGGTTTGCCAACAAAAGCATGGAGGAGGAAATGACTCAAGAGTGAGAGCAAATATGGCACATGAGAAATTAGGCATACTAAGAATCACAGACAAATACACAACTGTGGACAGGGCAGCATGCTAACTTTGTTCTCTCTGTTTTCTCATTTGTTGTCTCATTTCCAGCTCATCTTCTGGGAGGGTTCGGTTGCTGAGTTACGGCCTCAGCAGCAGAGGCTCTTCCGTTTGGCAGACTGTAGACAAAACACTTCTCCATTCAGCAGACTCTCCTGTAGCAAAGAGAGCTGCATACCAAAAATAGTTCTACCCCTGGGGACCCCATTGTCAAAACATGTATTTGCATAATAGCGCTGTATTTCCCTCAAATTTCAATCATGTGTCATGTGCTCAGTTAGGCTGACCTGCAGCCTTCGATGGAGATAATTGATTTTTGGTGATACTAAAAATAAACTCTGCCAACCTAAATATTTGGTCACTGAAGACCTTGCACGGTTTAATCAGGCGAGCCCTGTGCTATGTCAGGACCAATGGTATTTCAACATTTTTAAAGAGCAAACAATTCCTGGAGAAGATACCGGATAGATGTGTAAATAGTGTATTTGTTACCCTTCTCCCATGAGCTGCAGAAATAACATATTTGAGAGAATTCCAGAGCTTTTCTCCTTTGTTTACTATTAATCTCTGATAGAACTTTTCAATGTAACTGTATTGTCCTTAGCTGTTATTTTTCTATAGGTGATTTTTATCCTATGATTATTCAGCTTTTGGCCCTCTCAGCACAGTTGGCTGGCTACCCAGCCACTGAAACCCTCACCGGACACCACCTCTTGAGGCCTTCCCTTGAGGGCTCAGAACTGCCAGGTGTTCAGTGGTTGGGGCTCTGGGCTGAGAAGGTGCAGAGGTTAGTACAGAGGAGTGTAGGAGCTGGGGAGCCGGCCTGTAGGCAGTGAGAGCTATTCGAGAGTTGCAGGAAGGAAGGGGTATGTAACATAATCGACATTAGTGGTATTATTCTTGTGTCAGTATGGAGCACGGGCTGGAGGACACTAGGACCAGCAACAGGCAGGTCCCTGCCGTCGTCCAGGCAAGGGATGACAGTGGTCTGGGTCTGAGTGATAGTAGGGACATGGGGATGGGAGGGGAGGGGATGAGTCGGGGGGAAAGCGTGCTCTCAGTTGCAAGCCAGTCATCATTTCAGCGACCTGTGCTGCATTATCTATGGCAGATTTTCCTGAACTGTGCTCTATAGAACACTATTTCCAGGGGCAGTTAAAACAAATGCAATAAAAAAAAAAAAGCAAAAACATGTTCTCTGAACAAATATTAAAACAGGTCATATTTCCCATCTGTTGGAGAGTCATAACTGCATAACTGCATGTTAGAATTATTAAAGACTCTGAGAGGTCTTACAGTAAAATAATGCAACAACCCAGCTTAATCCAGTGTACACCAAATTCATATGACTGCACGCTACATTCTCCATAGAACACCTCGTAATGACCTATCAGACAGTACTGCACAAAAGGCTGGTTTGAGGAAAGCTGATGTTTGCTCTTCTCTGTAGACCAGCCATGCTGTACTGTATGGTCTTAAGTGCATCTAAATATACAGATCCATTCGGTGCCCATTAGAAAGATGGAGGGAAGGTCCAGCTGTGTTAACAACTGCAGTTATAAGTGGGGAGCAGTCACTGACATCAGAACAGCTAAGCCACAAGGCAAGCTGTGCTCACCTGCTTGTGTTCTTGCCCTCCAGAACTTCCAGGGCAATGAAGCCATGTTCGAAGCAGTCGAACAACAGGACATAGATGCCGTGCAGATCCTCCTGTATCAGTACACACTGGAAGAACTAGATCTCAACACACCTAACAGCGAGGGGCTGACGCCTCTAGATATCGCCATCATGACCAACAATGTGCCCATCGCCAGGATTCTTCTGAGGACAGGGGCCCGAGAAAGTCCACACTGTAAGTAAACCTGGGAAGAAAACCATGTACTGTTAAGACTTGACCCAGCTTCATGCCACCGAAATAGCCATTGCTGACATTTAGAGCAGAACAGTTGACGAAGACAGGCTCTGAGTGCCTTTACGTGTTTTCATGGACTTTCACGCAAATAGTGACAGTGTTTAACCAGTCTAGGCATCAGGTTACATTCTAAACAGAATACACTGAGTGGAATTGAACAGGAACCTGGAAAGAACTTCCTCCTAAGAATATAACCTAAGTTTTAAAATATGTGAAACACACCAAGTGAGGCTATAGAATAGGAACGTAGAAAAAGTTTAAGTATGTGTGTGTTAGTGTCTTGTGTCCATAGGCAATATGGTGACTTCATTCAATCACTCATTCATTCAACAAACACTGAGGACAGGGCACTGTTCTAGGTATGCCATGGTGAGCCATGGATACCATGGTGAGCAAGGAATGCCATGGTGAGCAAGATAAAATCCCTGTTATCATAGAATTTAGACACTAGTGGAGGAAACTTCCAATAAGCAAGTAAATAGATTAATTAAATTATAAACTCAAATAATGGTGAATGCTATGAAGAAAATAAAGTGAGTGGCTAGAGATTGATGGAGTGGGGACTATTCTAAATAGGTGGGGCAAGAAAAGCTTCCCTGATGTAGTAACATTTGAGCCTGGTCCTACGTGAGATCAGGGAATGAGCCATGAGGAGATACGGGGTCAAACCCTAGGCAGAGTTAACGGCAATAGAAAGGTGTGGAGGCAGGCAGGAACGAGATTGCATGTTTGATGGCCACAGCACATCAGCCAGGAGGAGAGTGATCACCAAGGAAGATCATTCCGGCTCTCACACCCGTGACAGGATGCTCACTTTGATCGTAAATGGGACGGAGAGACAGCAGAGCCGCTGAAACCGATGGATGACATATTCTGCTTTACATTTTAAAAGATCGCTACTGTGCTCCATGGCAAATAGACAGTGGTGGGGCCACTGTGGAACTGGGAAGGCCAGTTAGGAGGCCAGGAGACAGACGCTTGGACTGGCACGGTAGTGACATTGATGGTGAGCAGGGGTGGAATTCTGGATGTATTTTGGAACAGCTTCATTGAGAGATAATTCACGTGCATGTAACTCATCCATTTCATGTGTACAGTTCAGTGGTTTTTGGTATACACACCATGTGCAACCATGACCACAGTCCTTTTTAGACCATTTTCATTACTCATACCCTCTCACTCCCCAACCACCCCCGCACTCTTCCCAGCAGGCAGACACTAATCTACTTCCTCTTCCTATAGATTGCCCATTCAGGACATTTCATGTAAGTGGAATCATATAATGTATGGTCTGTTGGGACTGGCTTCTTTCTGGATGTATTCTAAAGTAGAGCTCATAGTACTTTGCCCAGGGGAGCTGCTCTGGGGCCGATGGCAGAGCCAGCCCAGGAGCGGACAGGACAAAGCTGTGGAGCCCTCAGCTAATGCCAGGCACTATTCTGAGCACTTTACATGCATTGACTCCTTGAAACCTCACGGCAACATTCTGAGGTAGGCACTCGCATTCCCCTTGGTACAAACTCTCTGACCCAATGACCACAATGGCTCTGAGCCACAGTTTTTATGTTTCCTAAAAGAAAAAAGTAAACTCATCAAACTGCTACTTTCACTAATACTGATTCACTTACTTCCAAGTGGTGAGACCCAGGAGGCTGAAAGAGAAGCAAGCAAATATATAATTAGAGGCCACATCTCTGCTCCTAAATTTCATAAACCCCCACCACCCAAAGACTAGGTACAGAGGCAGATCCTTGTATCAGGAAACTCTTTATTTTAAAAATGCTGAGCTCACCACATTCATGTCAGAGTGAGGATTTGGGTTCAGTAGGGTTGGGGCTTTGCAGTAAGAGCTCCATCGTCAAAGTGCCGCTTCTTTCTAATGGAATGGGAGGCTCGGAGGGGTGGGCAAATAGAGATGGAAGAAACCGAAAAGTCTTTGCTACCTTCCAACTTACATTGCAATAATGTCTGCCCCAAAGATCCAGCGAGAGAGGGGTGGGGAGAGAATCAGAGGGTCTGAACACAGAGAATGCAGACTGAGCCCCATTCTATAGGAACAAGGAAACCATTCATCCAGATGTTGCCTGCACTGGGCTGGATGAAACATTAGTCCCACTTACCTGAGACGCTACAAAGAACTCTGCATTTTCCATGAAACCAGTGAGACTCCCAATCTCCCCAAGTCCCCTTGTGCATAATTAAATCTCCATAAAAGAACCTGCGTCCTAAATAATCTAGTTAAACCAAAAGCAAATTCATTCAAAAGGTCCCTGGTTTTTCTCATTCCCTCTGGCATGATAACCACAATCATCATGACAAAGTTGTAAAGGAAGATGAGAGATAAACCCAGGTTTTAGCCTCCGGGAAATATGACACCTAAGTCACCTTGGCCACCCAAGAAGTCAAGGAGATCGTACCCTGTATAGACTCCCACATGTGTAAAGGTGGCAAAGGAATAGTGATTGAGTAACTGTGAAGCATTATCTCTGATTTTTACAGTAGCACAGATTCTGAGAGGTTAAGTGACTAACCAAAGGTCACACATCTGGCAAGTGAATAGGGATGTCAAGGACTCAAACCCAGGTCTGTGGGACACCCATGCCTGGGATCCTTCTCTGCAAACTTACTGCCTTTCCAAATAATCAGTACAGAGGGCTGTGGCCGCTGGGCCCTTGCATCTTTCCCTTTGTGCCATTTGCTAAAATCCTCTGGTGTGTGTCTTTGTTCTCTTCTATACACTAAGGTGCCATGCCTGTTAGAGAGAGGCACGATAGAAAAGCACAATCTGTTTTCAGGGATTTTTAATTCACTTTATATATCAAGTACAAAAGGAAGAGAATTGCTTCTGTGCGTGAGTGTGAGCCAGCCCAGGAGAAAAACCGTGGTCCACCAGCCAGAACCAGATAAGCAAACACCTGCTGCAAATCGTTCCCCAAAAGTTGCAGAGGCAGGATATAAGAGAAGAAAAATAACAGTGAGGCCTTAAGTCCAAAGAGCGTTTGACACATTGTGAAAATCCTTTTGCTTGCATCACCTCATTTGGTCCTCACAACTGGCCTGTAAAATGGGAGTCCCTTACCTCATTCTGCTCAATGAAGAAACCGGAATAAGGAAAGTCAGATAACTCACCCAACACTACAAAGCCAGGAAGTGGTGAACTATGACTTGAACCCAGATCCTCTGTAATGCTTTGGTATTTGTGTAAAAGCGTTAGCACGCTCACTGTCACACCTCATTCTTCCCTTCCCTGACTCTCCGTTGCTTCCTCTTCTCATGCCAGTCAAGTTTTTCAAAGCAACGAGCAGAGTTTCTAATAGGGTGAATTTTCTGTCTTCCTTTCCCCTGGGTGTTCCCTTCTGAAAACCAGCCCCATACTCTTTTCACGCTGCCAACCAAGAATCCCAGCACAACTCAGAAGCAAGTCCTCTGTGATCCACCACGGTTCATTGCAGGAATCACAAAGACACAGATGAGTTTAGGGACTTAACTCTAAACCATTGGTCAGGCATGTCTTCCAGGCTTTAGCCCCTGAATCACAATGCTATATCGAGGTGTTCCTTACAAACATGGCTTGAAACTCAACCAGGTACTCTTTCCTTACTCATAGGGAAAGTTCCAGAAGTGGCCACCGGAACTTGCATACCGCCCCAAGGTTAAATATATGCAGAACCCCACCTGCTTATTAGATCCATCTACTGTGTTTATTCAGTGACTTTTTTCTGTTCTTCCCACCTTTAGGCAAGCAGCAAAATAATACTCATTCCTTCTAGAAGATAGTATCAGCTATTATGAAAGTAGAATCCCAAGTACTTCCACTCGGACTGGTGTGCTGAGCTCAGGAAACTGGCAGAGACTCTGAAAGGACTGGAGCTGGGACAGCTAATGTAGGGACACCCAGGGGCTCTGCATTTGATGGTTCCAGCCAGTCAGTATCCCAGTTGCCGTGACTCCTGCTCAATGGGACAAATGCTATCTGAGAAAGACTTATCTCCCTTAGTGAAAGTCCCCAGTCATAGGCCCTTCCCTTATTCTGACTAACTCATGTCCTGCCCCCACTCTCCAATCCCAGTTCAGTGGTCTCCAGGAGGAATGTGCTGAGTCATCAGTGAGCTCCTTGCCTCTCTGTGGCTGCTATTTATTTGGGATCATCTAGGGTCTATAAACAGTAATTATAAAGAAATGAGTTCTTTTTGGATACCTACCATGTGCAGATGGGGTCACTCATATGGATTTTGTCTGTCTTTCGAGCCCAGTACCTGACACATAGTAGGTGCTCAGACATTTTCAGGTGAAATTTTGAATGCCCCTGTGTTAGGCTGCTGGGAATTACAGGCATTGGATTCAGGCACATAGACACACATATGAGTTACATGCATAGTGTATACACAATGTGTGGGAAATACCTGTAAGTCTTTCAGTAATTTATACCTGGGAGTACCTCTTGCTATTGTCACGTTGCTATTTTCCAGGTACTGTTGTAGAATTTGGTTGTAAATGGAGCCTGACTGTTTTCAGCTTTATACTGTTGAATAATGTGGACCAGTAAGAATGATGGAATGCTCCTCATCTTTAGTCTCTCTGCCCTTTCTACAGCCTTGTTCTCCCTTCTCTGCAGACCCTCCCTGTGTTTCTCTGTGAACTCGCTCACTTTCTCTCGGACATTGCCTCTGGAACTAGGAGATGTCGCCCAGCCTTAGTTGTGTGCAGTTACTTGCCGAGTGGCTGTCATGCGAGTGTGGTGCAGACACCAGTGTTAGAATCTTGGCCGACTTGTCAGGATGCACCACTAGTTTCTGCAGTAGTCGAAGGATCGTGTTGGTGCTGGGACCGGTTCAGGGCACGTCTAAGAGGTGTGACTATAAACTAATGAGCCTGGCTTTATATAAACAAACACCCCAGAAAGTCTACAATCCAAACAAATGTTATCCTTTAACATGGTCCTCATGGGAGACCCCACACTTGCTCCAACAGAGCTGCCATTGCTCTAAACACTTTTGGATTTGTCCTCAGAGCCAGTTTATGAGAAAATCTGACTCGCTGCTTAGAGTCACACCTGATTTTTGTTCCAAAACAGCATTGCCCAGCGTCATCACCCTCCGTGTTCACCAGACTTGGCTTCAAATGATTTAGAGAGGTTTCCTGAAATCAAATCCACCCTCAAAGGACAAAGATTTGCAACCGTTAAGAATATGTAAAGAACAAGCTTTGGGCCGGTCTCTAGAATGAGTCCCCAGGTATTTTTGTTTGCTTCATTAAAATAGGTGTACAGATCCTCACTCACCCGGACTTACAGACCTGCTCCTCGAGCCTCATCTCACACTGCTCACCCCTCATGCATGGTACACCAGCCCCACCAGCTTCCCTCCCATCCCATGAACACGCTGCACTCACTCTCTTCTCAGAGGGCCTCTGTCCCAGCTAGTCCCTGTGCAGGGAGTGCTCAGAGGCTTTCAGTCATGATCATTCCCTGGCCAGCTCCTTCCTAACATTTCCACTTAAATGTCACATCTTCAGGTGAGGCTTTCTCTGGCCATCAAGTCCAAAGTCACTTTCTAATCACATCACTTTATTTTAATGTTCTATATAGTACTTATCAGTATATATTTTTCATTTTATTTGTTTATTTTCCATCTCTCCTGCATTAGAATGTAAGCTCCACAGAGCAGAACCTGTCTGTCTCATTCATTACAGTATCCCCAGCAAACAGTAGGCACTCAATAAAAAATGTGTTGAATTGAATGAATCCCAAGGCTACTTCTTTTGAAGGGTATGAATATATTATTTCTTTTGAAGGGAATGATTGGTCTTTTTTTATATTTCCAAACAATTATTTAGACATCAGGTGGCCACGGCCTAAGGTCTACTCACCTGCTCCTCAAGAGTTAATTGTCCTTTCATTTTCTTGTTTTTAATTTTTAAATATTCATGCAACACAGAATATATTCTCCTTGTAAAAAATGAAAACATTATAGATAAAGTTAAAAGATACCTTTGACAACCCACCCAAACCATCCTTGTGCCATGCACACGCTCACAATCTAGGCCCCCATCCCTAAGTTCCCCCAACATAACTGCTGCTATCACCTCCAGGCTTGACTGAGCTAGGGGATCCACTTCAACCTTACTCAGAGTGACTGTTGGCAAGAGACTTCCATTACTTCCTGCGTGGGCCTCTCCAGAGGGCTGCTCCCTGATGTGACCGTTAGCTCCCGCCAGGGCAAATGATCTGAGAGAGAGACCAAGGTAGAAGCAACAGTGTCTTTTATCACCTAATCTCAGGAAGGATATATTCTCATTTCCTGCCGAATGTTGTTGATCACACAGGCCAACTCCGGCACAGTGTGGTCGGGTGTGACTACTGTGAGACAGAGATCATCGGGGGCTCTCCTGGAGTTGAGGATTAAATGTAATAATAACAGCTTTAAACTATTTCCCTGGCACACTGTAAATGGTCAAAAAATTGTTAGTCAATATAAATATCAAAAACAATATAAAACAATCCAAGAGTTTCTGGTAAGGAATTTAAATATTTTACCCATCTGTTTGCATTTTTAAAACACTGCCCAAATCAAGCACTTTTTAACATTTGTGGGATTTTATGTTCTAAAACTGCACTGTCCAACACAGGAGCCACCAGCCACATGCGACAACTGAGTATTTGAAATGCATCTAGTCCAAATTAAAATGTGTCCTTAATGTAAAACGACCCTGAATTTTCAAGGCTTAAGTACAATAAAATATATTTTAGTGTATTATATATATTACATATATTTATTTTTATATATTTATTTTATATATAATATATATACTATCTCAATAATTTTACATTGATTACATGTTGAGAGGATAATATTTTGGATCTGCAGAGTTAACTAAGATAGATTATTAAAGTTAATACCACTTTTTTCTTTTCACTTTTTCATTTTATTTTTTTTTCAAATTTTTATTTAAATTCTAGTTAGTTAACATATAGTGTAATGTTGGTTTCAGGAGTAGAATATAGTGATTCATCACTTGCAAATAACAACCAGTGCTCAACACAACAAGCACCTTCCTTAATACCCATCACCCATTTAGCCCATCCCCCACCCACCTCCCTCCAGCAACCCTCAGTACTTTTTTTTCTTTTTTAATGTCACTGCTAGGAAATTTTAAACAATGTGGCTTACACTGTATTTCTATTAGACAGCAGCGAAGGTATTGGCAGAAGATAGGATTATCTTCTTTCATACTTAAGCCATGACATCATTTGGTGATCTGCTTTGGATTCTCTAAATAATTTCCTCAAGGGTTTTGCATACAAGCTTGTTTTAGAAATGTCCATTGGCCCTTTGGAGTTCGGGAAACTTAGGATGGAAGTCTCTCTCTGTGTCATTGGCTCTGGCTTCTTAAAGAACCACAATTACAACTTAAACTATATAATATGGACTTTGTGAATCCACATTCTGTTGGAAAGTAGCAGGGAAGAACATTCCAGAGCCCCATGTCCAGGGCGTAATGAGCTCTAGGAGGAGAAAACACCACAGTAATTAAAATGAAACATTTAATCTCTAAATCTCTAAAACTTTTTGGAGCTACATTCTCAAAGTCCTTGGGGAAACCTGAAATTAAGACAACAGGTTGAGACCTGAGGGAGCCAGAGTGAATTCTGACTCCGGAACCCTTCAGGACAGGTAAATTGAAACGGAGGTTTTGAGCTTTTCTGGTATGAGAGTTTTTGAATGAAAAAACATTTAATTTTTGGACTCCTCTACAGTATTTCTTTTGATGTTCCTACCTGAAAACAAGGCAGTTGTGAGGCTGTGAGAAGGTTGTCCCTTATGATCAGCAAAGATGAATTTTATTAACAGCTATTCTTGGTTGCCCAGAGGACACTGGCTTACAATTCAAGGTTTATACCTAAGTGACCTTTTTTTCTTCTCTGAAATAACAGATAGGGTTGAAACTGACACCACTTAGTATATAATATATTTCTGACTGGTAGTTGGGACAGAAGATTTTTACCTGGGGGCAAGAAGGTTTTTTTTTTTGGTTTTTGGTTTTTGGTTTTTGGGTTTTTTTAATGGAAGGACATAGAGCTATTTTATAAAACAAGTATTTGATTTATTTTTGTGTGCCTCTAAAAACTATGACCAGTGAGTGTAATAATAATACCAAACCCCACTATTGAGAGCCATCTGTGTAAAGATTACCAATAACTTATCGCAGCTTATGAGACAGCTTACTGTGCTACTTTTCAGATGAGACAATTGGGTTCAAGATGGCAGCGTAACTGGTGAGAATCACACATTCGTAACGGGCAGTGCTTGATCTAGATTGATAACCTAAAGCCCTTTTACCACTTTACCTCCAGTTTGGAAATAAGACGAGAGCAGATTTCAGCTTAGGATGAGGAAACTTTTTAAAATTAAATTAAACTCTTTTAAATTAAAACTGAAAGTGAGAATGGATAGGGCTGCCTTGGTGAGCAGCAAGTTCCCCTCCTAGAGGAAATCGTATAGGGCCAAGGGTGTTATAAGAAGAATCATCTAAGGCTGGTTCTAAGGCTCCTTCAGACATTCAGACTAAAGAATTGTCTTGTACCTTCTTTTCTCATCAATAAATTTAAAACAAAAAAGAAAAGAAAAATGCTAGTAACAATAGAAAAGTTGTTGCTGAGTTGCAAAATGCCATATCATTAGTAATAGGCAAATGTATTCATTTTTTCCAAGCAAATCAAATGAATTATTCCCTAAAACTTTCAGTTAAGAATTAAAATTAGTTTACATTTTACCCTCATTACGACATTTTCAATCTCTAAGCAATTATCAACCAGGCCCAAACTCACCAGTTGCAGGGCAAGGCGAAATTAAGAAATAGTACGTAGTAGGCGCTCCATAGGTTAGAGTCTGATGGTGAGGAAAAAACACTCAGTCCGATCATTATTTATCTCAGGATTTAAACAGTAACCGTAATTGTATTCTTTGAACACCAAGTTCCCGCCCCACCCCCGCCCCCACCTCGTAGTTAATTAGCTGGGCAGGTTTTAGAACAAATACCCACTCAGACACTGGGTGGTAGAAATGCTGTTGATAATTAAACACCACAATAGCATGGGGCCTATTTCAGGAGCAGTCGAGTGGTCTTGCCCCAGCCGGCCGGCTCACCACACACTCACAGACCCTCTATTGTGCTGGCCATGGCTGCTCAGAGGGATAGTTGCTTGGCTGGAGAAGGAGCCAACTGCAGTAAGAGAGAAAAGACCAGACCTTGCAAACAGATCGGAAATTGTGCACTCAAGAGGAAAATATCCCGAGTGTGGAAGTAAAAGGGGAAGGGAACCAAGAGAAAGAGAAGTGGATGGGCAGGAGAACCAATCATATGATAGACATAGCCTTTCTAGTTTCTCTGTCCAACCAGCCACCCAAAATGAGCTCATCAGCCTCGGGCCAAATCGATAGCAATTAGAAAATTGCAATACATAAATACGGGGTTAATTTGCATTCCATTTGGTTTAGAGGAAGTTCCTTGGGTTCTTTAAGGTTTTTAAGAAAATCTTGGATAATAATCTCCCCTACTTGGGTCTTGGTTTCTTCAGCTTTATAACAGGTGAGTTAAAAAAATAAAAATAAGGGGGTTAAAATGTTCTCATTCTGCGGTGGCAAAAATAGGAAGGGGGCTCTCAGAATAGTGTGCAAGGTGTCAAAAAGCCTAAACTTCCCACCATCACTCAAGATAAAATGAAACAGTCTAATATAATCATCGTATTGCTTCTGCTTAAAATATATTAACCCACTTTGCTAGGTTGATTATCTCATACTGAACAGATGCGACTCTTGGCAGTTATATAGGTCATTAATAATAGGGAGAAAAATGATTACTTTGTAAGTCAGCTGATTTGGTAGTCGATAAAGAAAATCTTTCAAAAGAGAGTGTTTTAATAAGCTATTAAAAAATCCATAGGAAAAAAAAATAATAAACGTTTTGCTGGGTGAAATGGTTGGAAACCACTGGCTCAGTTAGTGTTTCTTCTACTTGTCCATGGAATTACCTCTAGCAACAGAGGCAAGTGAGTGTGTTCTCAGGGGTACCTGGGGACTTAGCCTGGAAAAAAAAGGGGGGGGGGCAGATTTCTATAAAGTTCCTCTTTTTTTTTTTTTTTAAGCTTTCAATTTTGGGGAAATTTTTCCATTCTCCACCGGAAGTGTTTGTTTTGATTTCTAAATAATATGCTTTCACCAAAATCTGTATGGAGAAACTGATGCCCCAGGAAGATGCCCATATTCATTCTGTGGTTCCAGAGATGCCCACTGCACCTCCCCCCGCCCACCAGCATATTATGTTGGTGTTTAGGCATCCCAGTTTGAGAAGCACAAGGATCTTGGTGATCTTGGAAGATTCACCTGGCTATAAAATTGAATAGGTTTCCCCTTAGCCTCTGAAGAGGCAACATGCTTTACCTTAAAGATGTAGAATCCCTTCACCACTACAACACAAACAGCATTAAGGCCCCAGCCTCGGAGGAAAGGGAAAGTGTAGAAACAAAGCACGTTGTGCTAAGGAAAGCAGGAAAAATTTCAGGGGGAGCCAAGCATAGCTCAGGAGAAGCTGTCCATCTGAAATGCCACCTGGAATTCACACCAGTAATAACTGTTGTGGATATAAAAATTAATAGGGGGGATTTCATAGTATTAGAAAAATTTATTTTTATAAATCATATGTCTATCACCCAAGTGTTGACGCATGCATGCAACTCAAACATCAGGCTTACAATAAAAAGCTCACTGAATGACTTAGCAAGGACAATTCCCCCATTTTCTCTATAATTTGGAGTGGGAGAAGGAGGGGGGTCGTGGGTAGAGGGTGCAGTTACTGGGTCAATTAATCAACCTGAGAACTGTGACACAAACCCTGACGCCTAACCTATGTCTAAAAATACACAAATGTATACGAATTTGTTTTCAACTGTCAATGCCTATATTTAGGACCTTCCCAGCAAGGCTATAATGAGACTGTGTTTGAGGCCTTCAGTCATAGCAGACTCTACCATTAATCTGAAGTTAGTTAAATTAACAGCATTTAGTACTGACTTGTCAATCTCACTGCTCCAGGAAATTGCACCTTGAGGCTACTAATATTGCCAATTTTTCCACTGGAGTATGCGCCCGCGTTTGTGTATGTGTATTTTTTTTCTCCAGAGCCTCCGCGTTCATACGCCATCATTGCTTCCCTACGTCCACAGCACTTATATTATCATTTATTCTGGCCTCCTTTAGCCTTCCCGGGGGATTCTGCATAGTGTAGCTGCTCAGTGAAAGAGTTTTTTAGCTTTATATTTATTTGTTTATTTTTCTGTCATGGCTCATGCCTGAGGCTTTAAAAAAAGTGTGACGGTATTCAGAGGACATGATTGACTGCTAGAGCAACACTCATTAGCCATGAGAAACCTGCAGCAAAACACAGTCCTGAGTGTTCTAAACAGCAACTTGAAAAAGAAAGAAAAAAAGAAAGAAAAAGAAAGAAAAAAGACTCGACTAATTTTTCATTGACCTCATCTGTAAATAAATTGAGACTGATGGTGAGCAGGGGCAATAATAAATTAGTATTCATTTCCTGTAATTAATGCAAACATGCCTATGAACACAGAGAATATGAATATATAACCACCTAATTTCCATTTCAGAATGCACCTAACAAATTTTCACTTATCTTCGTAATATTTTCCCCCCTTAATTAGAAGAATGAAATGTTTGGATTTTTTTCCCACCCCCGGGGGAATACTGGTTTGGTCACACAGAGTATCAACCACACGTTGGTGACAGAGCAGCGGAGCTTGGTTCTGATCTGTGCTGTTCTTTGCATGGTTCCCTTCCACACGCCCGTGCTGAGGCTGTTGCCCCCTTACCACTAACCAGGGAGGGCTCCTCCCAAGTGACCGAGGGCCCACCGAGGCAGCCCTCCAATGTATAGGAGCCATGAGGAAACTCCAAGAAGCAGCTTCCCAACCTGACACACGAATGTGAAGCATTCTGTCACTGTCACGAACGTTCACTCCCACAAGGGCGGGGTCAGATGAACCAGCACGATGTGAATTTCGTGGAGATGCCAAGTATGGAGTAAAACAGAAATATCAAACTATATAATCTCTGTCAGCAAGAGGAGTAGTTGAACTTGCTGTTGTTGAGAATGGGCATCTCCAGAGACCATTCATTCCTTCCTTGAGATCATGATCAGAGATGGAATTGATAGATCATAGTCTGATCACACCCAGTCATCAGAACTCACTAGCGTAACTGTGGCAGTGGGAGTGGGACACTTCGTCAGCAATAAATAAATTGGTTAATTATAACAGAATTACGCCACTAAGACGTATGTACAGAAATGTCTGTGAGCTGGCAGAATGTGATAAGAGCAGAACATTCGAATCAGATTCTACCAAAAAAAAAAAAAAAAGGACCAAACAACTTTAACGGAATGCAGCTTGCCTCGTGGATGCCTTTTCCTACGACCTTCCTAGCCCTACAGAGCTTTTGGCCCTAAGTGTTTGTCTTTGTAAAGATCATGGAAACAACTGTGTGCAATCTGGGTGAGAAGTGGTCCTCATGGGTACTTGATGGTGGAATTCTAATGAACTGTGCTAGGCAGCTATTTGGGGTGCATATGACAAAAGGGCCCCAGAGCAATGAAAAGTATCTTAAATTGATGGACTTACCATTTAAGCTAGTTGTCAATGTCACCACTTAGACCTTGTCAGGATAAGTCAGTTAATAAGGAACATAGATCCCACTTACCCTGGGGCATTTTTTAAACCCCAGAGTCAACTCTTAACTCCCATGCCCTCGAAGCAGCGTTTCCCCAGAAAGAGAAAGGAGTCACCCATGTCTTTCCCTGCAGTTGTCAGCCTGGAAAGCCGAGCAATGCACCTCGCCACACTGGTGCAGGAAGCCCAGCAGAGGGTGAGTGAACTGTCTGCCCAGGTGGAGAACGAAGGACCCAGTCTGGACAACACAGAGAAAGAGAAACAGCTGAAAGCGTGGGAGTGGAGGTGTCGGCTCTACAGACGCATGAGGACCGGCTTCGAGCACGCCAGTGAGTATAAGCAGAGGACTTCTGCATGTAACTAGAAGCCAGATTGGTTGGAGACAGCCAGGCCTTCTTTTACTGATTTTTTTTTTCAACTCTGCTCCAGGGTCATGGATGGCCGTTGTCAGCCTATTTGGAGTGAGGGCTCTGGGCAGCTGTAAAAGGATCTTTTGTCTTGCTTGATTTTCTGGCTCCCGATAGGTTCTCTGACCACAGCCATGAGGCTTCAGTGCTGCTGGCCTCTCTCCACCGTGTCACACTCATCTAGCACTTTCCACCCGATACGCCCTAATGCCTAATAACCTGGATGGTCTGATACCCTAAGTGGCTATATTTTGGGATGGGGAGGTGGAAAATATTTGTTTGCCTATTTGTCCAGTTTCTGCCTCCAACACAAGTTTAAGTTGTTTTCAACTCTACTGCATTTTTTTATAGAGAGCTTATATAAACCGACCTTTGGTTAATACAGGCCACAGAGGATAATCAGTCAGCCCCTGAATTATGCTTTGTCTGCACTTCCATTCTCTTCATCGATTCTTTTTTGTTAGTTTTAAGAAAAGCCTTGTTTCTGGATAATGCTCATTAGCACTGGAAGGTCCCTGATATAAAAAAGTATCAATTTCAAACTTGGGAAATATTAAAATCTTGTTCCAAAAGTAGATCTTATTTAAACAACACTTTAAAAAATTGGACTTGAGAATTTAAATATAAGGGAAAGATCAGTTCATTAGTTTGGAAATATCTGCCTCTGCTTTGTGCTATAGATAAAGACCAAAGGCAGTGAAAATCTTGTTCTCTGAAGCAGTTCTGTATACTAAGGATTGAATCTAAGCCTAATCCTTTCTCTTAAAGCAAACAGCTTAAGCAACATTAATGAAAGTTTGCTTTCAAAATTAACAATCTCTTCAGCAATGCTGATACATGGGTTGTTGTTTTTTTTTTAAAAAAAGAGATATTTGGCAATTGTTTTAATAAATGCATTTGCAATTGTGCCTCATTTAGGACAGATTACTACTAGAAGCAGTCATAGTTTTAGATGTACTGCCATTTGGGGGGTAATTTTCTAAATCACAAAACACCTTCTGGGTGTTAAGGAACACCTAGAACTATCAGGAGTCCTTTAAAACCCGAGGTTAATGGGCATGGCATTGGTCCGTGAATTCTCTCAGAAAACGTTACTTGATCTAATAGGAGGCAGCATGAGAGAAGGCAGGTCGGCATTCTATCCTGGGAAGAGCCCCGAATCAGGCATCCGAAGCCACAGGCCTTCGTCCTAGCTGTGTGTCTTTGCTGTGTCCTTGAACAAGTAGTGTGGCCTCTTTGGACGGCAGGTTCCTCATCCTAACTGGGCACATGCTCTACTTGCCTTTTCTACCCCACAGGGTTGCAAAAAGGCTCCAATGAAATGATTTCCATGGAAGTACTTTATGAAATGTAACAGCCTCTGTCAACAGCCGTTTCCAGCTAACACTTTCTGGCCTGCTCTCGGTTGGTCCAGGCCAATCTCCTGTTGTGTTTCCAGGATACTTTGGGAAGGCCTAACTGGTATTATTTACCCCTTCAGAAGATGTTCTGATGCTCAAATAAGACCACGATGGCAACAAATAAAGACCATTGAGACTTCTAATGAAAATGTTCAAAAGCAAAAGCTATAAGGCTCTACAAACAAATGTTTCCATAGTGTGTGTTTCAGGGTATCCTTTGAAGAGGCAGGAACATTGTCTAAAAAGGATTTGCGATGTTAAGATCCTTACGTTTTTCCTTCTGTCCCAGGAGCCCCTGAGGTGCCAGCCAGCGCCTGCCTCATGGTGACCAGCAGCACCGCGCTCACCGTCAGCTTTCAGGAGCCTCTTAGTGTCAACGCAGCAGTAGTAACCAGATACAAAGGTACCAGACTCCAGGTTTTTGTTTCATTGCTGCTTCTTAAAAAACAATCCATTGTTTGGGGATCAGCTGTGCATTTTGTATGTTTGTTTTTCCTGCTGATAGGATTTTTTCTATCCCATGTACTTTTTGAGTTGAAATATTTCCATAGGCACTCATGTACAGAGCAAAAGTTAATAAGTCACTGAAAGGATGGACCACAGGGCCAGGCTGTCATTATTCCAAGCCCCTCTGAAATATTATTAACTCCCAACTTCTTGTTGGAAAGGGCCTGTTTTGTGCATAGCATAGGGTTGAGGACAGGACTAAGTAGGGCACATGGAAGAATCAGCCTTGATCCAAGTTGCTCAGAGAGTGGGATATCACACATACTAAGTAGCAGGGCATATGAACTGATACCTGTAATAGCAGGTAACTAGGGTTAAGGATTTAAAAAAAAAAACAAAAAACAGATAAAGGACATTGGGGGTCAGAAAAGAAAGAGGGAGGTAACATGATAGATCAGAAAAGCCCCAAGGTGCAGGTGGCACTTGGCTTTCAAGGATGGCTAGGATTTGGACCAGAAGATGCTGGGGAGAAGTAACGTCCAAGTGGAGAGAACGGTGGGCACAGTTTATACCTGTGAAGCAAGAACACGCTAGGACAGGCAGAAGAGAGCGAGGGAACCGTGGCTCCAGCGGAGGTGAGGGTTCATGAGAAGGCACAGTGAAATGTAAGAGCAGAGAGAGAAATGAGGGCAGGAGGCAGGGGCCCACCAAGCCTTGAATTCAAAATTAAGGAGTTTCGACATTGTTTGATGAGTTCTGCAGAACACTGAATAAGGCAGGACAGGATCAGAGGTAGACGGTGAAAGATTTGGCTGGCAAGACTGTGTATGAGGTACCGGAAGAGATGTGGGCCAGGAATAGGGAAGTAAGTCCGGCAGCTAGCCAGGAGAAACCATGACAGCCAATGCGGCAGAGGAGACAGACAGCAGAGTGACGCTGTGCTGAGAACAGCCAAGGCTACGGAGCGCCTACTGTATGCCGGGCACCAGGTCAAGCCATCCTCTGTACTAACTCCGTGCAATCTTCACAACCACCCTAGAAGTGGGCGCTGTGAGGATTTCCACTTTGTGGACGAGAGGACTAAGGCACTGAGGTTAAGGAATTTGCCTAAAGACACCAAGCAGAGCCAGAACTATCACATTATGTGGATTCTCAAATGGGGTGGACAAAAAAGAGCGAAATCGATTTTCCTGACTCAGGAGGACATATGGAAGTAGCCTGAACAGTCCTAAAACCTGATAAAGTCCTCCATGCATATATTCCAAGATGCCAGTCCACAAGGCAGAAGTCCTATGTCCATGTAGTGTATGAGCCTCCTGCCTCCTTCCCAGGGCCTATTCCCCGGGAGAATCTTCTAGGTCTGCAAAAATTACTCTGCCCACACCCTGTAGTTTTCTGAGGTGCTTGGAGTTTTCCAGGTAACTCCACTCTGTTTGTACCACCTTAGGTAAGGCAGCCTAGAGTTGGTTACCACTTTGGGTTTTCTGTATCAAAGAGAAGGCAGCCTGAGGGTACTAAGGACAAAAGACAAATGGAGCCACCAGGTTGGCCTCCCACAGCCATCCTTCAATACAGTTCTGATACTTTCTCTTGGTTGTCTGCTCTGCCAAGACGTCCTGAAATTCAGAGCTAGTGTTTTCAGGCAGTGTCAGACTTGGACATTTTCCTCTCTCTCTACCTCTCTCCAGCTCAGGGTTGTGATGAAGGGTTTCATCAGTGCTGCCAAACTCGACATTTTCTTCTTACATTTGATTAGTGAGCTATCGGGAGCTAATTTATCCAGACTGTCAGCTATTTAATACTCAACCATCATGCCAGCAAATTCTATCAGCATTCACATATTAACACGTCTCATCTCAGGAGATTTGCGTTTGGGTGGGGTTGAAACGAAAGCCACAAGTGGGTTCTGTTAGTGACTGGAGGGGATTAATTAAACATTATAAATAGAATTGTCTGTTGCATTATGGAGTAGGTTTCCTTGTGTTAATCTATAAGGTCATAAATTGAGTCCTTAACGTGACCACCCTCGGGGGTTATTAAAACAGCTGACTGCCTACTGTACCCAGAGACAGCAGGACAGTTTTTAATTCAGAGTTGAAGTAATTATTTAATCATGGAAATATTAGCAAAATTACCCTGAAACAAGGCTAATTATTTTGTTTGCTTTAAAAAAGAAGAAACAATCGAGAAATCCACAGAATGAAATGTCAGCTATCTAATTGGCTAGAGGGAAGGCTTAACCCTACAGTATTTAGGGTTTGGAAAACATCTCAAACTGCTCTCCAGAATTTCTGGGTTCATAAGACCTCAAGCCTGTTTGACAACTGGATGTTCTTCCCCCTTCATACCGAAGCCTGTGTTTCAAAGAAAATCTGAATCCTTCCGTTCCTCACGTGTGTACACTCAACTCATCAACATGTTCTGATTTTTTTAAGAGTTTGTTGATATCCAGAAATCTTTTTAAGAGCATCTCTTTATAAGCCCTCTTTCAGGCCCAGGGGCCATGCGCCAGGCCAGTTGCGATCACAACTTGGACATTAAAGGCATCAGTTTCAGTTTAAAACCCAGAAACAGTTTTGAGTAAGACCCACTGGAGTTTTCTGCCTGCATCTTCCCTAAATGCAGGAAAATGGGGCTAAGAGAGTGACTGTTTCTAGATGTTTCTTCCTTGGATTCAAAGAGCCCTGGCGTCTTTTGGTCCCATCTCACCAATTTCCATGGCTTACAGAGCCAAACTAGAGTTGTTTCAAATGCTTTGATGCTTTGGACACTTGCCAGAACTTCATTCCGCAGCCCCCACCCCCACCCCCCCGCCCCGCCTTGGGTAACCTGTCTGCAGCTCCGGCAGAGGATATGTCATTTCTCTGCAGTCCCAGGGCAGAGAACATTTTCAAAAGTGATTTTGTTGCTCTTTGCCGGGTTGGAAATTGAAAGGAGAAAGTATCCTCTAACGGATGAAGTGCAGCATCTGTTTTCCATCCACAGGATGAATTCCTTTCTATCTTTATTTTAAAAGCAGGGCTCGACATGGTCACCCTTCGGGGTTTGCCAATGAAGAGATGCTCCAGTAGCTGCCCCAGTGGGTGTGGGCAGTATGCTGGTTTGGGTGGTGCCCTTCCCCATCTCTTCTCACCTTGTTCTCTAACAGATTAGAAGCCACCACCCTAATTCCTTCCTACAAAGGCTTGTAATAGCAAAATATTTAACTGCTCTTCATTTGATGGCATTCTCTAAAAGAAAAAAAAAAAATTGAAAAGCATTTCTCCTTGCAGAGATTGCCAGGGGCTGGTAGTGTATCTGCTCCTGCAAAGACCAGGTGGTACTTCTGCTAACCACCACCTCCAACTTCTTTCCCAGAAAGAAAGGAGGCCGAAGAATTCCAGAGAGATGTCCAGGGGCACTGCAGCTTCTAGGAGGGAGAGTCCACCATTTGTCCATGAAAATCCTTGGGGTCGACAATTTGTAATAACAGTGTGAACTTGACCATGACTTAATCATTTGGGCCATCTTTTCACAAGACTTAAGAAAAACCTGACTTCGTGGGGCTTGGGTGCACACTGCTTAGTATTTATATTATTTTTACCCCTTCTATTATTTTTCCCTCCTATACCTTGTAATTAGAGAAAAGTACATTGCATTAGAGACTATAATTCTTTTCCATGTTTAATTAATTGAAGAATTAGTCTGATCCTAAGCATGAGGTAGCTACCCTCATCACTAGATTGAAGTGATTCAATTTCAAAAAACAAAAGGATTTATCATTTTAGTTAGCCTGTTTGGGCAGGGTTGAGGCCAAAAGTTTACAGATGAGAAGCAATGAGGAGAGGCAGAAGATGTTATGTCCAAGGGACAGGAAACTCAGTGGGTTCACATTTTTTGCATGCAAGTAAAAATATGGAAATAAGTTCAGCAACTAAATGTATGATGAGGAAAAGCAGCACGTCCAGTGAGAGCAAGAGAATGGCAACACTACTCAAGTTTTTTCTTCTAAGCTGCCACAGGCTTTATAGGCCAGTTTTCGATTCCTCCCCTGGTTGCTGAGCTGTCAGGATCTAGCCAGTTGAGTCTTGCACCATCTTGTGAACCACCTTAAAACTCTTCTCCAATACAGTATGTTGTAAAGAATAGCCTTTTTGCATTTTCTTCATTTAGGAAAGTTTTTAACCCTCAAACAATACAGTACAGGTTATATAAAAGACAAAGTAAAAGATTTACCCTTCCCCCAATGTCCCATCCCTGTCACAGAACTAATCTGTTATGAGTTCCATGTATGTCCTTACAAATCCTTTCTTGATGCACGTACCCACATATATAAGCACATAGATGTATAGGTTTGTTTGTGTGCTAAAAATAATCACACTGTCTAATCCTACAACCAGATTTATTTTAAGATTTTATTTATTTATTTGAAAAAGAGAGCGAGAGCACAGAGGGAGAGTGAGAGAGAGAAGCAGACTCCACACTGAGTGGAGAGCCCCATGCAGAGCTCGATCCCAGAACCCTGAGATCACCACCCAAGCCAAAGGCAGACACTTAACCGACTGAGCCACCCAGGCACCCCTAGATTTATTTTTAATTCAGCAATGTATCATATATATCAAATATCTTTCTATGTCAGTGTGTTTGGATCTTCATTCTTTTTAATCACTGTACAGTATTCCTATTCCCTAGCTAGAGGTGCTATAATTTATCTAATCATTCTTCCACTGATAGACATAGGTTGTTTCCATTTTTTTTCCTATTATATAATACTGCAATCCTTGTATGTGTCTCTGTTTTACTTGGGCCAATATTTTCTTCTGGGATTAACTAGAAATGGAAAAGTTTATGCAGTCCCTTTCTTTGTCTCACTCACCTGTCTATAGCCATTGTTAACCTTAAAAATAAAACCATCAAAAAAACAGCAAACAAAAAACCCTCAGTCATTTCACCAGAAAAAAAAAAAAAAAAAGGTTTATTTAGCAACCGTAGAGAGTTGCAACTCTTGCAAGTCGGGATAAGCAAGCTACAACAAGTCTAGGGAACAAAGGAGAAGAACACCCTTCAAAGAGGAAAGGGGGCAGTTGGGTGGGGCTGTTATAAAACAAACTCTATTGGAGTAAAGTAGGAGTTGGAAGCATAGTGGTTTTTCACTGGTTGAGTTGTGAGGTCTCTGATTGGCTGTGCTGTTGCTGGGGCAAGAGAAAAACCTTTCTTCCTGCTTGGGTAATAAAGTAGTAGGTAAAGTACTATGGACTTTGAAGGTACATCTCTTCCTGTTGGGTCATTGACAATGAGTGGTAGGGTGTAAGGGCTCCCCCTTCTGGCCTCCCCAATCCATTTTAAATGGTGTTCCCTTTTATTAATTTTCACACCATACAGTAACTTTATAGTATATTTTAACATCTGGTAGGGCAAGTCCCTCCCCATGGTAATCTTTTTCAAAATGTCACAGTTGTTTGCACACATGTTCTCTTCCAAATGAATTTTAGAATTGGTTTGTCAAGTTTAATTTTCAAAATTGTACTGGGGTAGCATCATATTCCTAAATTAATTTGGAGAGAGCCTTTCCATCCAAGACCGGTCTTCCTAATCAAGTTGAATTTTATGTATTCAGGAAAGTTTCATAATTCTCTTATATGGGTCTTCTACACTTACTGTTAAGTTTCATGGGGTGGGGGGAGTCTATTTAACAGGTTTTATGGCTATTATGAATGATTCTCTTTTCAAGATTTATTCTCTAATTGGCTATTTGTGGGACAATAGAAGAGCAAGTGCTAGTTCAAAAGAAATCTTTCGTTGGTTGCTTTGCTGAACTCTCTTAGTAATGGTGAGGGGTTTTTTTTCTTTAGTAGATTGTCTTGCATCTTACGATTTTTTTTCACACCATCTTTAAGTAAGGATCATTTTGTCCTTCCCTTCTAGTACTTTTTATTCTTTCTCAGATCTCACTTCATTAACTAGAGTCAGTGCGGTTTCTAGTTCCCAGGACACTGTGTATAGTAAGTGGGACAGTAGATATCCTTCTCTCTTACCTGCTTTTGTCCACTTGCATCTAATATTTTACCATTAAGTGTGACGTCTAGGATAGGCTTCTGGTAGGTTACCTTTACCAATTAAGGAAGTTCCATGTGGATTATGATGAATGATATAGCGTTGAACATAATTTTTAAATCTCCACTGTGATCATGGTCCCTTTAGTATTTCAAAAGTCTTTCAGAATTATTGAACAACATTTGTCTATTTTATTGGTTTGTTTGAAGAATTAACTTTTCATTCATGAAACCTATTTCTTGTTTATCTTCTATTTTATTAATTTCTGGCTTTAGCTTTGCCAATTCCTGCTACTTTCTGTTGGTTTACTTTATTCTTTCTTTCCCAGTTTTTTGTTTTTGTTTTCGTTTTTTTTTTTTTTTTTTTTTTTAGTTTGACAACTTAACTTACTGTTCCTTTATTTTTCTTGTTTTCTAGTCCATATATTTAAGGCTATAAATTTTCCCCTGACCACTACTTTGTCCACATCCAAAAAGTTTAAAGTGAGATGCTATAATCATCATTTATTTATAAATACTTTATCATTTCCACTTTAAGCAGGGTTTTTTGGCAAGCCATTTTAAACTTTTAAGTGGCCATATTTTTTTTTGCTATATTTTTAAGGTTAATTTCTAATTTTATCATACTAAGAAAATGTTTTAATATGTTCAGTACACTGTTGAGCTATTTTAAAACTCTTATTTGTAGCTAAATATGTACCATCGTTGGTGTTTGAAAAGAATGTGTAAACTCCACTGGGTATAAAGTGTGAATGTGTGTGTTGTTTAAATCCCTGTCTTTTTCTAAAGTGTTTGTCCCTTTGATCTTTGATCTCTGAGAAGCTGCTTTATTTGTCTTGCTTAATGCTCTTTGCTTCAGCTTCTATTTTGTCTGTAATTAACAGTGCTTTCTAGGTTTTCATTTGCCTGCTGCCTTTCTGTCTTCCTATTTTCATCCTTCCCATGACGTTTGAGAAACATTTATAAAGAGTATATAGTTAAACTGATTTACTCAAACTGCAAGTTTGTCTCTTTTTATATAACACTTTTTATTTTTTATTTTTGTCCAAAGTTATCTAAGAATGGGATTAAAAAACAAATTTGTACTAAAAGGCTTATAATAAAAAAAAATTCTTCTCCCCCTTCTCTTCAGAGCCAGCAGTTCTAATTCCTCCAGTTCTTATAATTCCCTGTCTACTTTCATTAATATGCTTCCATGGCTCTTTCTTGATGTAGAAATTGCAGGTCTTACGTATGCAGTTATAACGATAACAGAAAAGAATTTAACTCTCATAATACCACACTCACCTGCAGTTCCTTATTCTCTCCACTTAATTATATTTCCATTTTTAGTTAAGTCAACAATGTTTATACTATTATGAGTGTGGACGTTTTTGGTTGTTGTTGTTGTTTTAACTAAAATCCTGACTTTATTCAGATAACCTTAGTTTCCACCTGATGTCTCTCTCTTTTTTTTACGATTTTATTTATTTGAGAGAAAGAACGAGAGAGAGAGCATATGAACGGGAGGAGGGGCAGAGGGAGAGGAAAAGAGAGAATCCATCCGATGCAGACTCTACGCACTGACCACGGAGCCCAGCATGGGGCTCAATCTCATGGGGCCCCTGAGATCATGACCTGAGCCCAGATCAAGAGTTGGCTGTTCGGGCGCCTGGGTGGCTCAGTTGGTTAAGCGACTGCCTTCGGCTCAGGTCATGATCCTGGAGTCCCGGGATCGAGTCCCGCATCGGGCTCCCTGCTCGGCAGGGAGTCTGCTTCTCCCTCTGACCTTCCTCCTTCTCATGCTCTCTGTCTCTCATTCTCTCTCTCTCAAATAAATAAATAAAATCTTTAAAAAATAAAAAAAGAGTTGGCTGTTCAACCGACTGAGCCACCCAAGTGACCCTGATGTCTATTTTTGTCCCAGGACCCCATCCAAGACCCCATATGACGTTTAGTTATCATATCTCCTTGAGCTCTTCTGGCTGACAGTTTCTCAGACTTTCCTTGTTTTTTGATGACCTTGACAATTTTGAGGAAGACTGTGCAGCTCTTTTGTAGAGTGTCCCTCTTTTGGATGTGACTGATATTCTTCTTCATGATTAGACTGGGGATATGGGTTTGGTGGCAGAAGACCACAGAGGTAGTTTTAGCCATTTTCATGCCATCATATCAAGAGTACATGCTCCCAATATGACTCATCACTGTTGATGCTGACCTTGTTCACCTGGCTGAGGTGGTGTTTGTCTGGCTTCTCCACTGTAAATTTATGCTTTAACCCCTTCCATCCTGTATTCTTTGGGAGGAAGTCACTATGTGTGGCCCACACTGAGTGTGTAAGTTTTGACATTGCAATGTCAAATAGTGTACTGTGATTATATTTCCTTACCTATATATTTTCCTCAAATCTCTAATTGCCTCTTTTCTCTTTCCTACCCTACTTTGCCATTATCATATTCAAAATTTGTTTCAAATAATCCTTTCAGAGTAGTACCTGTTTTCCCTCCTCAACTACTAGCTATTCACGTTCCACTATATAATAATAACTCATTGGGTTTGCATTAAGGAAATGCAAATTAAGACCACAATGAAAGGGGCACCTGGGTGGCTCAGTCAGTTAAGCCTCTGACTCTTGGTTTTGGCTCAGGTTGTGGGATGGAGCCCTGAGTCAGGCTCCTTGCTCAAAGGGGAGTCTGCTTGAGATTCTGTCTCTCCCTCTCCCTCTGCCCCTCCCCACTCTCTCACACATGCTCTCTCCTCTCTCCCTCTCTGTCTCTAGAATAAATAAATCTTTAAAACACACACACACAATGAAATTTTGCTACATGCCTATCAGAGTAGCAAAAAATTTGAAAATACTTACAATACCAAATGACAAGGATGCAGAGACATTGGACTGCTCAAACATTGCTGGTGGGAATGTAAAATGATACAGGCACTCCAAAAAACAGTTTAGCAGTTTCTTTAAAAAAGAACCCATACAAGTACCATACATCCTACCAACTAGTAGGCATTTATCCCAGAAAAATGAAAACGTATGTTCATATAAAAACCTGTTCACTGTTTATAGCAGCTTTATCTGTAATAACCAAAAACTGGAAACAAATCAGGTGACCTCCAATTTGGTGAATGGCTAAACCAATCATGATAGATTCATGCCATGGAATAATACTTAGCAATGAAGAGGAACACATTATCGATATACCCAACAGCCTGGATGAATCTCTCTAGAATTATGCTGAGTGAAAATGCCAATCCATAAAGACTACATAGCATATTGTTCCACTCATATAACACTCTTGAAAAAATAAAATTATAAAAATAGAGAACAGATTAGTGGCTGCTAGGGATTAAGGAGGAAATGAGGAGCGAAATGGGTATATATGGCTCACTTTTTTGTTTTCTAGCTAATGGATATATTTTTAAACACTGTACCTTGTTTTTCTTTTAAAGGATTTGGAGAGAAAAATGGTAGGGTAGGCAGGCATGTGTGTCAGTTTGGCATCTTGATTCAATCTCCAGATCACTTCTCCCTCTTAACCCAGCCTGAATGCTCAGTAAACATGACCTAATACTAATATTACCCTAAGCCAACATACTTATGACAGCATTTCTGCTGTTTCAGAAAATTATGTAAGTTCCCTAGGGACAAACATGAAACTGGGTTTTTTTATCAGCTGGTGAAAGATTATTCCTGACAGTGATTTCTTCTTCTTCTGTTGTATTTGGAAAATCATAGATCATAGAGTAATTGGAGTTTTTGGAATATGTGAGTTTTTCCCTAAGGTATGAATTCCTTGAAGGCGGAAATCTTGGTCTTTTTTTTCCCCTCACCTTCTGTATTGCAGTAGCATTGACCACCTTTCTGTTCTAAAAGCATTTACCCCACCACAGGACATTTGCACATGGCAATCCCTCTGTCTAGAACACTGCCCCTCCCATTCCCTGACCTTGTATCATTGATTGTTCAGGTCTCTATTATAAAGTCATTTCTTCAGAGAGCATTTCTAAATATTTAATGTAAATCATGCCTAATAAGTTCTACCATGCCTTTCCAAATAATGTTCCCAAATTATACAAACATCTATTTTTTTGGTATATTTTTTAGTTTAAATATATTTCTTTATTATAGAACTTCTAGAGTCTGTAAAGTTTCTTTATTATATAACTTTTTAGAGTTTCTAATATATCTAGTACATTATTTTCCAAACTTCACCTGACCGTCATTGGATGTTTCATGGGAATAATGTTTCATGGAACCATGAGCATATTTAGAGCATATTTAGAATTCTCAAATGAAGCTGACCATTAGCATCACCTTAGGATCCATGCCAGGGCCCCTTCCAAGACCAGTCAAATCTGAGTCTTTGCAGGATAGGGACTCAAGCATAGATACTTTTCAAGAGCTGCTAGGTCATTCTACTGTGTGGCTAGGCGGTAAATATGTGGTCATATTTTTAATGTGGGTCCCTCCCATCAGTCTGTAAACCTCCTGTGAGCAGGGATGTTTTGTTCATCTCTGTATTCCTAGAACTTGGCACAGGGCTTAGCATATACATACATATATATATGTGTATATATACATGTGTATACATATATATGTATGTGTGTATATGTATATGTATATATACATACATATAATATATATATAGTTAAGTATTCAGTGAATTCATTTTGAGTCACAATGAACACGATAAACGTAGTCCACCTATTTATGGGGCTTAGAGGTTAGTGGGGAAAAGAAGGCTCACCAACATAAGAATTCATTTCATAGTATAAAGAGAATCAGGTCCAGAGTATTGAGGCTGGAGTTTCTAACTGACTTTGTCCAACACTGCCTTTTACTGAGCCTCACCTCTCAACCCTTTCCTTTATAAGTCATCCACAGTTCTCTTCTTGGACCCACCCCTGTCCCCCACCTTCAGGTTCATGCTTCTGTCCCCTGCCGGCTCCCCTGAGCTCGCTGTCTTCAACACACTTGCCGCTGGGAAGTTTCTGCAAAGGTGACCACACGCGTACTGAGTGGAGTGGCTGATTTCTCCGCCTCCCCCTCACGCAGCCCTCCGGAACTTCGGAACCACAAAGCCTCTTGGCGGAGAGGGAGGCCCACCAGGCAGCTCTTCATTGCCTTGGAACTGTGAGATTCCTCCCCACGCTTCCTCCTGGGGAAAGTCAGCCTGCCAATCGAGATTTAAGAGCGAAGCAGTGCGTGGTGACATGCCAAGCCCCCCCCCGCCCAGCCCCATCACCACCTCGCACCGCCATCCCCACCCCCGGACTGAACAAACTGTATCACTTACCCCCTGGCAGCCTGGCAGTTGCTGAGCCCAGACGCCACAGGGGCTGGTGAGTTTCCAGTGGCCACAGACAGAGGCAGGTCTCCACTCAAGGCACAAATCTGTCCACGACTGTCCAACTGGGCACACAGCTGGCACGGCAGGTGATGAGCCACTTCCGGGCCACCTTCTCCCCTTGGAGATTTTCCTCTTGATTCCTTTTTGGCCAGATCCCTTTGCAGCATTATAGTTTGTCAATAGCCCGCAACTGCTTTCTAGAATTTCTCTCCAGGAGAAAGTGTGTTTTTCTAAGAAATAGGTGTTCTAGCCTGAAGCCTAATTTCATGTGAGGGCTCAAAAATGAAACAAAAATAATCACCCTCAAGTCTGGAAGCTGAGGGGCCTCTCCACTCCATGAGGAGTGCTCCCTTTTGGGAGGTGGGAGGCAGGGGTGGTCCTTTGTGCTTCTTAAGTAAAATTTTCCCAATTATAAAAATAATGTATACTCCTTATATCAGCTAGAGTCCCAGCAGAAACAGAAGCATACTCAGCTCGAATTTTGAAGAAATTTTAATGAAGGGATTATTTACAGAGAGGTGAGCAGGGTTCATGAATGGACAAGGGATAGCAAGGCCCCCAGGACCAGCTACAATGGGAAGCTCTTATCACCCCTACACTTGAAGGGAGAGGGGTAGAAGCTGGGTGGGAGCACCAGTCAGGAGTGGCTGTGTGAAAGGACATACCCATTGCCAGACCCAGGCACCGGCTGAACCCAACTAGAAGCCCGAGGGCAAGGGACCCTGGGTGATGCAGTCCATAGGGATCAGCCTCCTGGAGACACAACAGGTCAGTAAGGGTCAGTTTTTTTCTGGTGAAAAGCGGGTGGGGGACAAAAGAAAAGAGCAGTATAATAATTACAGAATATTGCAAAGGACAGAATTTATAAATGAAGAAATAAATCACTCATCCTCAATCCTATAGCCCAAAGAAATCTAGTCTTTGAAGGAACTTTTGGTATTTTTTGACCGCATCATAAGTTGAGACCATATATTTAATAATAATGGTGAACATCTGTCAAGCCCATACCCCATGCCAGGCATTGGGTCAAGGCTTTACAAGCATTGCTTCTTCTAAACCTCACACAGCCCTACAGAATAGGTATAATTTATCCCCTCCTCACGACTGAGGGACGTAAGGCAAACAGAGGAACTTGCTGAGGTCCTACAGCCATGCAAGAGTCCAATTTAACCTTAGTCATCAGCCCAGAGCCCCCACTCCTGCCTTCTCTTCCACTTCACATCCCCACGTTATGACCTTTGCTTTGAAGCATTGCTTCAGTCCACTCATATTGCATGGAAGACATCAGTATGCATTTTATTCTTTTTTGATCATTGGCTGTTTAAGTTGCTCCCAGTTGTTTCACTGTTACAAATGCTCCTGCCAGAAAGGGGAACCCTCCTACACTGTTGGTGGGAATGCAAGCTGGTGCAGCCACTCTGGAAAACAGTATGGAGGTTCCTCAAAAAGTTGAAAATAGAGCTTCCATACGATCCAGCAATTGCACTACTGGGTATTTACCCCAAAGATACAAAAGTAGGGATCAGAAAGGGTATGTGCACCCCGATGTTTATAGCAGCAATGTCCACAATAGCCAAACTGTGGAAAGAGCCAAGATGTCCATCGACAGATGATTGGATAAAGAAGATGTGGTATATATATACAATGGAATATTATGCAGCCATCAAAAGGAATGAGATCTTGCCATTTGCAACGACATGGGTGGAACTGGAGGGTGTTATGCTGAGCGAAATAAGTCAATCAGAGAAAGACATGTATCATATGACCTGACTGATATGAGGAATTCTTAATCTCAGGAAACAAACTGAGGGTTGCTGGAGTGGGGGTGGGGTGGGAGGAATGGGCTGACTGGGTGATAGACACTGGGGAGGGTATGTGCTCTGGTAAGCGCTGTGAATTGTGCAAGACTGTTGCATCTCAGATCTGTACCTCTGAAACAAATAATGCAATATATGTTAAGAAAAAAAAAAGAAGAAGAAGATAGCAGGAGGGAAAGAATAAAGGGGAGGAAATCGGAGGGGTAGACGAACCATGAGAGATGATGGACTCTGAAAAACAAACTGAGGGTTCTAGAGGGGAGGGGGGGGAAGGGTTAGCCTGGTGATGGGTATTAAAGAGGGCACATTCTGCATGGAGCACTGGGTGTTATACCCAAAGAATGAATTATGGAACACTACATCTAAAACTAATGATGTAATGTATGGGGATTAACATAACAATAAAAAATTAAAAAAAAAATGCTCCTGCCATGAACATCTCTGTATTTAGAGCATTTCCTGCATTCTAGAATGCTTCTTTCAAGGAGAATTCTACTCAGTTTTCCCCCATTGTAAAGCCAGTCTTGACTGTTCTATCATTTTAAGTCACATAGTTGTAAATAGCTAAATGTGGGCATGGAAAGTAGTATCAAAATTCTCCAATTCTATCACTCCACTCATCTGCCCAAAAAAGAAAAAGAAAATTAAGTGAGGGGAAGCATAATAAGTCAAGGAGTCGAGGTACCCTAAATGGCATTCAAGCAAGCTGAAGACCCATCACCCCTACCTAATCCCACTGCCCTGGGTTTTAAATGGGGAAACGTCCATGAGCTGTGAGCTTGTAACACCCAGGAAGTACTGCATACACAGTAACCAAATCCAGATACATGGGGTTCTATCTCTTCTATTCTAATCAACCACTTCTACTTCTTTTTTTTCATGGACCAATCTAAGTTATTTAAGCCATCTCTTGTCATAAGCAAAGGGATGGAAGGTCAGTATACTGGTCATCCTTTGATACAAGTAAGGAAGGTGAGCTTAAGGTCCCATATTCTCTTCTGGTCCGTGTGCAGAGTCATGGTCCAAACCAGTGCTGTGGTCCCAACTGGGTAGTGGTCCAGGTTCTCTTTATTCATCTTCATAGCTGGTTGGAAGTGGGTTCAGTGAGAGTTATGGAAGAGAGTATGATTCCCATCTCCCCAGGGAAAGGGCGTGGACCTGATGTGGAGATGGGGGTAGGTGACAAACTCGGGTCTCTTGGATCTCTCGTGCGGTCTGTGATGTGACTTCAGGAGGACATTCAGGACGCTCACGCCCACACAGGGGAGTGCTACAAAGTAGGTGAGGGCCTTCCACGTGCAGGCTGAGCCCTCCCCACCACGGGTGCCGCCATTTCTGACCTGGGCCAACCACGTCTACTGCTAATGAGGTGTGTGTTAAGGATGACACACTGGTGGAGACAAACCATTTATCAAGAGAACTTAGGTCAAACTTTTCACCTCCAAAGAAAAGTTGCCCATTGACAAAAAAAGGATTTAGGCTATCCTACAAAGTACTCTAAATTCTAAAAATGTGTACTCAGTTTAGGGCAGTTCAGCTCATTTCTTCAGTACAATAACTGATGAACCACTCAAGGAAAATAAGAAAAACTATTTTCTAGAAAATACCTAGATTCATTGGCAAGTGTTTGTCAAAATTCTTGATTTGTCTGCTCCGTGCAGGGTGCTGATGATAGCATGGTATAAACTAAGTCAAGGCTCCTGTCTTCTGGGAGCCTGTGACTTGTGAAGAGTCGTATCACTGCAAACTCTGGTAGCAGAGCATGGGTCTGCATTCAGAGGGCTTTTATACAGTGGAAGGAGCCCTAGACAGAAAGTCAGGAGGTCTTTGTCCTCTGGCTCTGCTCTAACTAGCTAGGTGACCTTTTTGGGTAAGTCCCATCTCCTCTGTGAACCTCAGTTCTGTCCTCTGAACAAATGAGGGACTAGGACAGGATCAGTGATTTTCACACATCTTGGAGACGCTGCAGGGACCACATGGCAGGCTGGAGTTGGGGTAGGGAGAGTAGTGCGAGGTTTCCCAGACTCTGAAGTCTAAATAATTAGGTCTTCCTGGGCGCCTGGGTGGCTCAGTTGGTTAAGCGACTGCCTTCAGCTCAGGTCATGATCCTGGAGTCCCGGGATCGAGTCCCGCATCGGGCTCCCTGCTCAGCAGGGAGTCTGCTTCTCCTTCTGACCCTCCCCCCTTTCATGCTCTCTATCTCATTCTCTCTCTCAGATAAATAAATAAAATCTTTAAAAAAAAAATTAGGTCTTCCTGTTGTATTCTTTCAGAGCACCATGTAAGTTTCCCTTATAGTCTTTTCCCCAGTTTGTAATTACATTTTTATCCATATATTATTTGCTTGATATGTTTCTCTTCTAGACTATTCTTCATGAAGGCAGGGACCATGCCTATTTGGTTCACCATCATAAACCCAATGACTAGCACAATGCCTGGCACATGGTACATGATCATTCATTCATTCATACCTCTCATTTCTGGCCCTGAAGGTACCTAATAATAAACTTAATAAATATGGAGATGATTAGTTTGAAAAGTACATACAACATTTCCTTCCTCCCTCTTCATTATTAAACCATGTGAAAAGAACTATCTTTGAGTTCTGGCCTAGCCCTGACTTCTTAGGAACTGTATGATCTTGGGCACAAAGGTCATAACTTCTCTGAGCTTCGGTTTCCTTTTTTTACTTTTTTTTCTTTCATAAAATGACGAGGTTAGTCTATGGTCTCTCAGCTCTCCTTCTGCTCTAGCATTCTGTGAGTTCATGATTTTGTCTCTTCCTCAATCCAAAGAAAGTTAGATGAAGCTGAAGGTCCTGCATAGGACTTAGAGCTCAGTAACACAGAGAGAATCTCTGGGAACGAACAAGCTCTCTGGGGGAGAGATACTCAGAGAATATCTTAGATATTCTGAGAAGTGGAACCATGGATTGGCAAAGACAGAAGAGGCAAGTCATCACTCTGCCACTTACTAGTTTTGTTGGTGATCTTGGGCAAACCATCTCTTCTGGGCTTCAGGTTTGAAATAGGACAGAAGTACTAGTCTCAGCTGCCCCATGTGACGTCATAAGGATCAAAACAAATGAGGTAGTGTAAGTGAAAGTGCCTTGTAAATTACAGTGTGCTATGGGCGCCTGGGTGGCTCAGTCGTTAAGCGTCTGCCTTCGGCTCAGGTCATGATCCCAGGGTCCTGGGATCGAGCCCCGCATCGGGCTCCCTGCTCGGCGGGAGGCCTGCTTCTCCCTCTCCCACGCCCCCTGCTTGTGTTCCCTCTCTCGCTATTGTCTCTCTCTGTCAAATAAATAAATAAAATCTTTAAAAAAAAAAAAGTTCAAATTCTCCTATTATAAAAGAAATGCAATTTAAAACGAACCTGAGGCATCTATTTTCACCTTTCAGAAGGGCAAAAATTCAAAAGTTTTAATACACACTCTGTGGATTCAAGTCGAGAAAACTGTCACTTTCATAGAATGCTGATAGAATACATTTTTAGGACCCTTATGGAGAGCAGTTTGGCAATATCTATCAAAATCACAAATGCAAATTACCTTTGACCCAGTCATCCTTATTAGGAATATTTATCATACAGTTATGCTTAGGGGTTTATAAAATGAAATATGCAAAAGGTTATTTATATCAGCATTGTTTGTAAGAGTAAATTGCATCACATGCAGTTTATAAGAGTAAAATACAGAAAATCTATCAATAGAGGACTAGTTAAATTGTCACACGCATCCATATACAGAAGCTATAGGACAGAATGTGGAATTCATTATGTATTTATATGGAAAGATCTCCAAGATAAATTAAGTTCTAAAAAAAAAGTTTGGAAGAGTACATATAATATGATTCCTGTTACATAAAATGGTGTGTGGGGGGGGGGTCTATATTCATATTTGGTTGCGTGTAAATAAAGAAACCTGGAAAGATACATAAGACACCAAGAACAGTGGATGCCTGTGGCGGGGGGGGGGGGGGAAGAGCAAATCTGGGAACTGGAAGATGGTAGCGGGGGCTGAAGGTGACTTATTGCTGTATTACCAACTATACCTTTTGATTTTGAACCATGTGGACCTATTCAAAACATTAAATTTAATAAAAGGACCAAAAGAAAAAAAAATAAATCACATGGCATACAGGGGGAAACAGAGTGGGTCAAGAGAAGAACAAGCAAAGGAAAGAGTCCTGTCAGACAGAAGCGGCCTAGAAATGGACTTACAGACACAGGCCAGGTTGAGAGACATTCTGTATCCCATGTGTGGGGGTAGAAAAGCTCAAGAGTACACCTCAGAGAGAAAGGGAACAAAATTTTTCTGTCAAGGTCCACAGTGTTTTTCCTGTATTGACAAATAGAGAATAATGCAGTAAGCCAAAGCGGAAGCAGAAAAAAATATCTTTTGCCATTATTTCTGTGACCATAGTGGGTGAATTTCATGCAGCAGGCTCCCAAATTCTATGAAATAACAAATTTCTCCAAAGAAGTCTTTTGTAGTGCTTATTTAAGCTATCAGGAAAGTGAGGAGTCTTATATGACAAGAGTGTTTACATATTTAATTTTTTGTGTAACATTAGAACCAGAAAAGCTCTCTCTTTAAGATGGGGAATATGTGACACATGCAGTTAATTTCCACATTAAATTATTGAATGAAAAATACACACATTATCCATTGCGACTCCAGGATTAGGTCAGGTCAAATTTTATTGCTTTTGGCCAAGGGCTTTTATAAGACTTAACAAGGCTAAGGTACAGTGTGATCTTTAGTATAAGTTATAGAGTTAGAATGAGGTTCTGAGTGATAAAATACTTAGCATTTCAGAGGTAAGTTCATGAAAGTCATCATGAGACTAGCACATCCCCATGTTGATTTAACTAGAACTTTATAAGATCACTTTAGCTCTGGTTTCTGAAACTGCCAAGATTCATGTATCTGCCTGACAATAAGTAACCAACCTTTTCTAGATTGATCTGTAATGGATGCTAATTTGAATTACCCCCAAGAAGTTTCTGGCATAAGACCAAATAAACATGGCAAGGGCAAAAAGGGGGAGGAAATGTGGAAGATTCCCTAGCTCAGGGCTTCCAAAAATAAACATTTGATGGGTTAAAAGTGTCTAAAAGTATCTGCCTTCAAACCTGGTCATGGGCATGAAATCTGGAACAGGTTTAATTATTCTGTTAGGGTAAAGAGAATTTGTATCTGGTAAAAAACAGTCTACCAAACATGGCATTTTAAACAAAGTGCTGTTCTTAGATTGGTTTCTGTGAGAAACGTAGTAGAAGTGTAGCAGAATAAATGTCCACAATAGCCAAACTGTGGAAAGAGCCAAGATGTCCATCGACAGATGAATGGATAAAGAAGATGTGGTATATATATATACACAATGGAATATTATGCAGCCATCAAAAGGAATGAGATCTTGCCATTTGCAACGACGTGGATGGAACTGGAGGGTGTTATGCTGAGCGAAATAAGTCAATCAGAGAAAGACATGTATCATATGACCTCACTGATATGAGGAATTCTTAATCTCAGGAAACAAACTGAGGGTTGCTGGAGTGGTGGGGGGTGGGAGGGATGGGGTGGCTGGGTGATAGACATTGGGGAGGGTATGTGCTATGGTGAGTGCTGTGAATTGTGCAAGACTGTTGAATCACAGATCTGTACCTCTGAAACAAATAATGCAATATATGTTAAGAAAAAAAAAAAAGAAGATAGCAGGAGGGGAAGAATGAAGGGGGGGAATCGGAGGGGGAGACAAACCATGAGAGATGATGGACTCTGAAAAACAAACTGAGGGTTCTAGAGGGGAGCGGGGTAGGAGGATGGGTTAGCCTGGTGATGGGTATTAAAGAGGGCACATTCTGCACGGAACACTGGGTGTTATGCACAAACAATGAATCATGGAACACTACATCAAAAACTAATGATGTAATGTATGGTGATTAACATAACAATAAAAAAATTTTTTAAAAAAGTGTAGCAGAATAACCGTCGGAAATATTTACTGAGCTCTTACATGGCCAAGCTACTGTATGTGTTGTATGCATTATCTCATTTAATGCTCTCAACAATCTTAGGAGGCAGGATCTATCCACTTCACTGTTTAGATGAGGAAAATTAAGAAGTTGCCCAAGCTCATAAGGGATGAAGCCAGGATACATATTCTTCCAAAAGGCATACCTATAACATCATACTAAACCTCCATTTATATTAAAACATATTCAGGCTTTTATTATTCTATAGTCACGGGTCAGAGCTTACTTACGATCAATAGATTCTCTGTATTTGATGGTGGCTTCTAAACCATAGACTCGAATTAATGGGAATCCAATCTCTCCCAGCTCAGAACTGCTGAAGTATCAGAGAACTAAAGGTAAGATAGGAAATAATGTATAATACTTTTACAAAGAATTATTGGCTACAGTAACTGTAGACCATTTTGATGCCCTGTGCCTTTATCAGATATAATTTAGGCTGGAATAATCTCAGAGCCAGAGTTCAGCAAAACGTCTAGATGCTTTCCTCAGTGATTGCAGTGACAGCTACTATTTTCAATATGAACTTTCTAGAAGAGCATTTTATTAAGCGTAAAAAGCTACATATTTAAATTCCATATATTGGTTGGCCCATCACAACATTCTGGGTGTCTTTCTGAAAATTATTGTAGGCGTTTTTCTAAGAGTTTTATCTTCCTAAGCACATATATTTGTTATCTATATTCTCTCCATTTCTCTTCTTTGAGGCATCTGGTTAAGCCTGGGTTCCTATTATGCATTAGCAGAGATGTAAATTGCTAGTGGATTAGGATAAAGGCACCTGTGAAAATGATAGAAGCTTTTATGTGGACCCATCAGGAATACTCTCTCATATTATCCTAGTGGTGGAGGAAGACAACAATCAGATTCTTTATCTCCAAAACTATATTCAACTGACAGATCTTGTGAAAAAGCAAGAGAAGAGAGGATCAGAGATACCAAGGCTAGATTACTGGATTAGCAAAACGTTTCATTTCTGTTACCTACTTCAAAAATATTTATGCCAGGTAAAAAATAAAGAGGGAACTAAGTTTTGAAGTAGTCTTTGGTATTGGCATCCTTCCTGGTTACAAAGGTAACCAGCCCCTGAACGATCAGCATAGTGGATTCTGTGGAGATGGTTAAATTGATATAAAAACAGAAGTTTCTCCTCCCCTTTCAGACTGGGTTTGACCACAGGAATGAAAAATGACTAATAGCTGGGGGATGGGAGGAAGTCATGAGATCATGTTGCTTAGAAACACAAAAAGGTAAATGGTGTTAAGATTTTTTTTTAAGTCCATATCTTAGAATTTGTGTCTCCATCCTATGAGTTCTAAGGAAACAGCTAGATTGCAATAATCTTAAAATCTCACTCAGAGACAACTAGAATTTTTAAGATAGAGGAGATACAACTTTCCCTATTCTCCCTGCTAAATACAGCTAAAAACACTGGAGTGATTTTTCTGAAAAGCCAGCTCAAACAGACATTTTAAAAGACAGCCTGGGTCTCATAAAATATGAAAATGTCCAGCTTTCAATTGAAAATCATTCACAAGAGCAAGAACCAGGAGGGTCTCAAACTGGGTGAAAGAAGACAATCAACAGAGGCTGACAACAAGAGAACAGAGATGTTAGAATTTTCTGACACAGTCTATAACCATGATAAAAAATGTTTCAGCAGGCAGTTACATACGTATACACTTGGAACACACAAAGAAAACGCCTAAGCAAAGTAATGGAAAGTCGTAGCAAGGAAATGGAAAGCATAAAGAAAAACTAAATGCAAATGGTACAACCAAAAAACAGGGGCACTGAAACACCAAGTCTCGGTGAATATGCCCAACAGCGGCATGAGGGGAAGGTGGGAGAAAATCAGTGAGCTGGAAGATAGAACAGCAGAAATTACGCAGTGTGAAACACAGAGAGAAAGCAGACTGAAAACAAACAAACAAACAAACAAACAAATAAATAAATAAATAAATAAATAAATATAGATGATGATGATGATGATAGATAGATAGATAGATAGATGATAGATAGATAGATAGATAGATAGATAGATAGATAGATAGATAGATAGATAGATAAATGGAGCATTAAGGACCAGAGGGATGATAACAAAAGATCTAACATTTGTGTCATAGGAGAAACAGAATGAGAGGAGAAAAAGGGTAGTGCTGGAAAAGAACTTAAAGAAATGATGGCGGAAAACTTCCCAATTTTGGCAAATGACGGAAACCTACAGATTCCAAGAGCTGAGCAAACCCCAAACAGGATCAATCAAAAGAAATCCACATCAAGACACAAAATAGTCAAATTTCTAAAAACGAAAGACAGAGAAAAAAGAATCTGGAGTGCAACAAGAGAAAACACCTGACCCGCAGGAGAAAAACAATTCAAATGATAGCAGATTTCTCATCAGAAACCGTGGAGTTCAGCCAGAAGTGGAACACTATTTTCCAAGCACTGAAAGAAGAGAATTGTCAGCCCAGAATGCTATGCTCTGCAAACTAACCTATCAAAGTGTGAGGGAGATTTTTTTCTGTAGACCTAGACAAGGCTTTTTTAAGTGTATATTGAAAGGCAGAGGAACTAAAATAGCTACAATAATTCTAAAAAAGCAGAATACAGTGGCGGGGGGCAGGGGGAATTGGTCTGCCCAATGCCAAGACTTTATTGCAGAGCTGCGGTCATCAAGGCTATGTGGCATTGGTGACAGGACAGACACCAAGGCCAGTAGAACAGAAGAGACCCCAGAATTTGAGCCACACAAATATGCCCAACTGACTTTTGACAAAAGCAATCCAGTTGCCAACAGATAACCTTTTCAACAAACAGTGTTGCAGCAATTGGATATCTAGAGGCAAAACAAAACAAAACCTTTACCCAAAGTTTCAAACCTTATATAAAAATTGATGTAAAGTGCATCATAGACTTAAGTATGGAAGGGAAAAGAAAAGATAAACGATTGAATTTGTTAGTATTAGTGATCACTAGCAAGTTTTTCATTTTATTTTTGTCTCTGTTAGTGTTATGTTCCTTATTTTAAAAACAAATATCTTCTTCAAATTTATGCAAAAAGCCCATAAATGGGATGATTTCCATTAGTAATGATTATAAAACTACTTTGGGAAATGCTGAAAATTTTAGAGGTTTCCATGGGAAGAATTTATTTAAAAAAAATTTTTTTTTAATTCCAGCGTAGTTAACATACAGTGTTATATTAGTTTCGGGTGTACAATATAGTGATTCAGCGCTTCCATACATCGCCCAGTGCTCATCCTGACAAGTGCCCTCCTTCATCCCCATCTCCTATCTCCCCCATCCCCCCACCCACCTCCCCTCTGGCAACCATCAGTGTGTTCTCTGGAGTTGAGTCTGTTTCTTGGTTTGTCTGTCTCTTTTTTTCTTTTGCTCATTTGTTTCGCTTAGAATTCATTTTAAAGTCTCATATACTTAAAAGCTTTTTCCTCGTGGCATCTGAATAAATCCTGATCACTGACTGCTCCATGATGAGAGCCTTACACAAGTTCATCAGCATCTCTTTAAATGAAACTCACATAAGCTTCCATGACCCCCGTTCCTCCTCCTTAAGCCAGGTTGTCCCCAGTTAACAAAATCATGACATTAATACTCTTATTATGCCTATTTTTTCCTAAAACCTGAGTTTTATAACAAGGGAAGAACAGGTGCTATTTTTGAAACGCAAGCAATCTCAATTCCCTTCCTCATTGATTTGAATTTTTTTCCGTGTTCCTCTACTTGTTAGCTGCATGAACTTGAGCAAGTACTTAACCCCTCTGGCCTCAGTTTCTTCCTAAAATAGGAAGACAGTGTTTCTGCTGTTTTCAGAGTCATAAAATGGAGCCCACAGTTACTTAAATAATATATAATTTAAAAACAAGAATGGACAGTACAATAAGCAGGGGAGAAGCCCCAAATGACAGACTTCCCATTTTCTTTGCCCCAAGAATAACATCTTCTTGTTATTACTGGGAACCTACTAGAACTCTCCAAAGTCTATATTCTTCTCTTTCTCCAAGGAGTTAGATCTTAACATGGTTTTGTCCCTGCAGGAGGAAGAGCACTCGTGGAGGCTTCATCTTCCCTGCTGACGGTTTCTGTGAATCAGAGTCGGTTCTGTTCACTTTGTTAGTCGGGAAGAGGGACTTCTTAATTTCTTTCAAACTCTGTTTCAGTTGTTTTCATTTGGATAGCTCTAGCTACTTAACAGAAATAGTGTGCTAAAACTTCCCCAGAATTTCCGAGTGAATTTATTTGGTCATTATTAAATGGTTTCTTTTTATTTTTTTAACTTTATTTTATTATGTTATGTTAGTCACCATACAGTACATCATTAGTTTTTGATGTAGTGTTCCATGATTCTAGCAGTATCCTTTTAAACCTACCTTCTTTTCTGGTCATTTTATTCTTCCGTGTTGAAACAGTTAAATCTGTTTGACACTGTGGTGGTAAATTCTTTGGTATTTGATAAGGAATTAACGAAGATAAAGAATGTGTTTGTGTTGGTTTGAGGGTCTTTGAGATCAGGGGATAAAGGTTTGGTTTTATGGATCTTTTGCTCATGTTGTCTGATCGATTTCTGGAAAATCAAAATCCAGCGAAAGTTAACAAAAGCATTGGGATTTTTAAAAAATGGTCTTAAGAGATGACCATTTGTTTTAAAACATTAATAGTAAAACAGAGTGATAAAAAATAAAATAAAAAATAAAATGCATAAAAATGAAAATATATAAAATCACTTTTAGAAAAGAGTTTTTACTTAAAATGGTGATATGGTGAGATCTAAAAAGCAAGAACAAAATTGTAAAACACTATGAGCCACAGGCAATATGTAATAATAAATAATAAAAGAAAACCCCAGGGTTTTGGAATTTAACAACCAAGGAAAGCCGAGATCATCTGGCCCAGCCTATTCTTTTAGAACTGATGAAACTGAGTCCCAGAAAGGTAAAGGGACTTGCTCAAGGTCACAGAGCCAAGATGAAAATCCAAGATCCCTGCTCCCAGCTCACTATTATGTCCCTGATAGCATATACTCCCCAAGTAAAACTCACCAGAGAGACCTGAAGCCAGGGGACTTCAGGGGTTAATGCGCCTAACCCACAACCTGAGCAATCTGTAGAGTTATGGTGAGGTTTCTGGAGTTTGCAGAAGTTGAGAATTATCAGCAAGAGGAGCTTGTTCAGCTCTGATCTCCCTGGGATTAGAATAACATGCCGAGGGCTCTTCAACCCTTGCTACTTCTCCTAGCATTAGAGGTTAGTTCACACCTCAGCCCTCAGATCCCTGCACTTCTGCCTGGGGTGGATGGTGGGAAGCAACATGGCAGGTAGGAACCTCAACCTCAACAGTTGGCCAACCCCCAGTCAGCAGTGCATGGGAGCGGCCCACTGGCCTTCCCTCTCCAGGACGGTGGCCGTGATCTTAAGGAACGTAAATTCAAGAGTCTGATTTTGCTATTTACGTGAATTCTTTTGAGCATGACCAGCTTTACATGGTGATAACCACATGGTCCATACTCCTTAACGTGCAGTCTTTTCACAAGCTGGCCCCAAGCCTCCCTCCCGGCTTTATCTGCCACCAGTTGTCCTCCTCCAGCCCCTCCAGGGCTGACACCACAGAGTAGTTCACCTTACCTGGGACTCGTCATACATCTCGTGCCTCCTGCCCTTGCACACATTCCCTCTGCACGGCCTGCCCTTCCATCTTCCTCCAGCGTCTAGACTGAACACATGGCTGACTGGCTGAATGAGTACACGGGAAATGAACGAGGGAGTGAGTGAATAGTATAGAATATGAGGAGCACTAGAAAAACCTGCCATCTGAAAGTGTCTCCAGCTCCCATCCAACTGAACATTCAGCCTCTCCCGTGTGAGTAGCCTCGCATCAGTGCTGTGATTATCAGCCAGGAAGTGGAGAGCAAATAGTTGAAGTAATGATTAGGATCCTGAAGCTGGAGTAGTGAAGTTGGCACAAAAAAAAAAAAATCCTTTTTCTAATGTTACAGGGAATTCAGGGTTATTGATACAATATTACTCTCACCCCCTTGCATTTCTTGAGCACAGAAGAGGTGAACTTATACCCAGGTGCAGGTAATTGCGCCTAACCCTGGCTGCATCAGGGGCTGGGCAGCACGTGCAGGAAGACGTGTGCAGCAAAGGAAACGAGCTTGGGAACTCGCTCTGGCAGAAATAAGTATTCCATGTTGTCTTCTGACTTCCTCCTTTAACACAAAAGTGCTTTGGGGGAAAAATAATTAACTAAAGTGCATAAATGAAAATGAAGAGTTTCAGGGCATCGCCACCACTCATACTTCGATGCAAAGTAATTTATCATGAGATGTGTCTTTAATTTTTAATCAGAAGTTCAACTTTCCCGTGTGACAGCGGGTTTAGAGTTTTGATAATGGGAGAACAATTTTGGTAGGCTGGCACCGCAGTGCAAGTGAGTAGGCTGATTTAGAGGACTGGGATGGCTCCGTAGGAGCACGTAGACCCTATTCTGGGTGAAGGCCAAAAGAGGAGAGAGACCCAGAACAAGAAAGCCTGAAGGATAACTGTACTACTTCCCAATTTCCATCCTCTCTTTCATGTGATGAGCGTTCAATGAATAGGGCACAGCCCCGAGAAAATGGCACTCAGGCTCTAGAATGCTGGTCCTCAACCACTTTGGTATCATCCTCCCTTTGAAAAGTTCGTAGCCACAGTGGCTCTGCCTGCCCAGGAAAAACACAGGTTTAAATTTCAGGGTCTTTGTAAACACTCTGCAGCTAAGCCTTAGATTTTGCAGAGGTCCGTGAACCCCAGGTTAAGGACCCCACGGTCAGTTAATATTTGTAGACCCTTCCAGAGTCTGTCAAGTATTTTTCATATCATTCTGTCTTTTAACGACCCAATTAGCCAGGTACTCTCTTATTTTAGCCAGGAGGAAACAGAATGCCCTCCTGGTAGGTCAGAGTCTGTTCTCTATTTTGTCTCTATGGAAAACAGCTGGAAGGGGAGGCAAGTGCGGGTATCCGTGGTGGCCTGTGGGAAGCAAGCTACGAGGGAATAGAACCTTTTGTAGTATTCACATCTTTTCCATGTGTGATTCCACTTGTTTTTTTAAAAAGAAAGATATCAGATCTGCTACTTTCAAACCTGTATTTTCATCCTTCTTTAAATGGGCGAAATGATGGGTGCACGTAAAAAAGTCAGAGATGTCCAATGTCTTCTGAAAATGAAATCTTTTTTATGCATATTCCTATGTCAGTTATCTCCTAACACTAGTCAGATAATTTATGGATAAATTATACATTTTAAAAGTAAATTGGGGGGGGCACCTGAGTCAGTTAAGCAGCCGACTCTTGATTTTGGCTCAGGTCATGGCCTCAGGGTCCTGAGATGGAGCCCCAAGTCAGCTCCCTCTGCCCCGCCCCCCCCCCCCCCCCCGCCGCACACTCTCTCTCTAAAAATAAATAATCTTTAAAAATAAAATAAAATTTTGTTGCAGCATGGTGAGACTACATCTAGCAAATATATGGTACTTATATTCCTAACAACTAAATATTTTATTGGGTCTCCTTGGCCTTTTCCTTGCAAATTAGTTTTCAGTAGAATTATTGGGTTGTGCACTTTTATGCCAGATTTTTTGATACAGTAAATACTAAAACAAACTTACATGTCTCAATTTCCAGTCCCAGGCAGCATTTAGCCTCCTCCCTGACTACACACACATTTTCAACTCCTTCTTCTCCTTGTATGCGACTAAAATTTTTAGGTAACTCAATAATCAGTATCCAACATCTGCAAATGCTTTTTTTTTTTTAAGTTGAAGTATAATTAGCAAAGTGTAAGAGTAGTTTCAGGTGTACAATATAGTGATTCAACAATTTGATACATTTCTCAGTGCTCATCACTAGAAGTGTGCTCTTGATCCCCTTCACCTACTTCCCCCATCCCCCACCCACCTCCCCCCTGACCACCGCCAGCTTGTTCTCTGTAGTTAAGAGTCTGGTTTTTTGTTTGTCTCTTTTTTATTTTGTTCATTTTAAAAATCAAAACCCTGAAGCCTGAGGTGCTTATTACTTTTCTATTTTGAGGCTTAATGAAATACAAAATGGTAAGGACATGTATAAAACAGGTGAAGCTGATGAACACCTTGATGTGAGAACTTACCACTCAAAATGATTTGAAATAAATTATTGAGTGGGGACCCCTAAGATGCTAGAAACGATTTCAGCCATGACCACCTCCAGTAGGTTTTTTTTAGTTTCTGTTACAAATGGAAGAATCTATTCCATACAAGTGTCAGCCAAAGCAGTGTAATTATTTTTAGCTTCTGCCTGAACTCTGGCTTTTGCTTTCATTCACTGCTGGAGCTCAGTGGCAGGTCTGATGTTGCAAAGTGAACTTCAAAGCAGAGCCCTCCACCAGGTTTGCTGCGACGGGAGAGCCCGTGTGCTGGGTCTGGAACTGCAGCTGTCTTGGCCCCGTCCTAGCGGGGTGAAAGCGACAGTGGGTTCATGCAGCACGGCTCTGGGAGTCTGCTCTCAGGACAGCTGCCATCAGAGGACGTGAGTCAAGCATGTGTCAACACTGTCCAGCAAGTCCTCTGGGGAGATTCATCTTGGTGACGGAGTTGAAGTAAGAAAAGAAAGAAGAAGAATTGTGTGGAAAGGTCACTGTTCTCAGAGATGGCCGACCTACACAAGAAATCTAAGTTACTGTTGGGCGCCTGGGTGGTTCAGTTGGTTAAGCGACTGCCTTCGGCTCAGGTCATGATCCTGGGGTCCCGGGATTGAGTCCCGCATCGGGCTCCCTGCTCGGCGGGGAGTCTGCTTCGTCCTCTGACCCTATCCCCTCTCATGTGTTCTCTCTCTCTCATTCTCTCTCTCTCAAGTAAATAAATAAAATCTTTAAAAAAAAAAAAAAAGAAATCTAAGTTACTGTGTACAATGTTGGTAGTGAATGAGCTGGGCAGACCACCCCAGATATCATAAACCATAGGCTCTACAGAAAACAATGAGGTTTAGGGCCATGTGTCACACAGGCACATGGTTATCTGTAGGAACTGAAGTCAGAAATTATACAGCTGGGTTGTGATACCTGCACCTACCAGCCATCAGGAAGTCACCAGAACACATTAAGAATCAGCTCCCTTACTTGAAATATAAGAGTAAGAACTCACAAGCACAGCTAGTGAGGTTTAAATGTCTCCCATGACCCTCCTTACATCAACACTGGTCATCAGATTAAAACATGAATTGATCATGTCATTCTTTTGTTCATGAGCCTTCACTGGCTCCCACGAGATAAAAACCAACTCTCAGCATTGCATTGGAGGATTTTCACACATCAGCCCATCCGTCGGCCCCGCATGCCGTTTCCCTCTGCTTCAGACCATCCCCCCTTTACCTTACCATGCCCACTCTTCCAACCTTCAGTCTCCCTCCCCGGAATGCCCTTCTCCATGTGGCAAAATCCTACTCAATCTTTGGAACCCAGGCCAGACGTCACCATCCCTTGTCCTGTCCCCCTCCCAATTTTGTTGGTCCTCAGAACTTGAACACCTTGCCCCCTTGCCTGTGGCGGGGAGCACCGCGTCCTACTATAATCGCCTGTATCTTTATCCATCTGCCTGAGGGGCTGTGAGTCCCGATGCAAGGAACATCCCTGTGGCCCAGCAGGCGCCTTCCAGCCTGAAAGATGCTTAGAAAAGTGTTGGCTCCCATGTGGAAAATGTCACTGAAGTGCAGGATTACCATTAATGAAGAACCTGAGCCGCTTAAGAACTGGTCCCAGAGATTTGCACTTGAAGGAGTATCAAGACCCTTCAAACTCTAAATGCTACGTGTTTTTCCAGGGCCCTGCAGGGCAGTGGGTAGGTGCACTGGGGGTGCCAAAGGCACCACGCCCCAGCCCTCATTGTGGAACAAAGCTGCTCTGTGGAACTGTGCCTTCATCTGAGAGCTAACTGAAGACTCAGAAGGCTCGCCTGTCAGACTCTCTCAAAATCAAACCTTACAAACCTGGGCACTTCTACGATTCCTTCTCGGCAGCGGCTGTTTTCCTCACAGTTCAGCACCTGCGGAGGTATCGTTAACTGCGAGCGGAAGAGGCACTGGCTTTGGAGGGCACACAGCCCCGGATTCAGAGCTTGCCCCTCCCGTTCGTGGCCAGCGTGTGGCCTCGGACAGCGCACTCCATCTCGCAGAGCCTGTGACCTCACCTCTAAAATGAGAAAAATGCAGAACAAGGTGAATCAAATGAGAAAAATGTGAAGGAAAGTATCACAAACTGAAAATGCTGTGAAACTCTAAGATGTTCTTCCCGGGATGAGAAGTAGACAAGCACCAGCCACGGTCTGACCTCCGCGGCTTCCTTCTTCCCGCTTCTCTCACCTGAATTCCTCACGGAGGAACCACAGTGTGAGCGAACATCTCACCGGGCGTGGGTCTGCTTTTGCAGAGAGGAGCGCTGGCTCCAGGCCCTAATAAGGCTGATGGAAGGGACAACTTTTGTGGGGGATGTAACAGTTCGGCAGCCCCGGCAGGAACCACATTTCTTTGCTCTCTTGCCACCCAGTGTTGTTTTGAAAGTATTTAAAGATGAAAGCCTACCCCCAAAAGACTACTGTCAAGGGGGATTCCAGCTCACCTCAAATCCAACCAGCTCTGTTTTGCATGTGTAAGATGGTGACAGCTTCATAAATATGCAGTGAGCACTGAGAGGTCAGTGTTTTTATTCCTGTTTGCTGTGGAGTCCTGAGTTAACGCTGAGACCAGTTACATACACCTGCCGGGGGAGCAGGGATTTTGATAGGACCACGATATTTGATTTGGAAATTTAAAAATATACAGTGTTGTTAATAGCTCTTAGTTAAAAAGAAAAACGTAGTTGACCTCCAGTATTCACGATTGCCTGTAAGAGCTGGAGATGCCAAGTCTTTGGGTTTACATAAAAATTTAGCTCACAGATGCCTCAGTGAATGGGAAAAGCTGTCTCCTGGTGGATAACAGGAAGTCAGGCAGTTTCTTCCTCTTCACAAAGAGTGAAGATAAGGCCAACCCTGAGCTGGTATTCCATCCCCCACGGGTCAGGGCACTAATCTTTCGGGTCTTCCTGGCCGCAGCCTTCCCCCTCCAGCTTTTCTCCCACAGGCTACAAGAGGGATCTTTCTAAAATGCTTTCTATCATAGCTCCAAAATGCCTTCAAGATATGTTAGCATGATGAGCTCTTGCCTCTTTGTCAGATCTCTTCTCCGATTAAGGTCACACTCCCACCCCACCTCACCTCTTCTCCTGTTCCCCATAACTGCCCTGCAAGCCCCCAACCACAGCGTGATTCTGTGCCTTTGTACACACAGTGACCTCTCCCTGGAACGCCTCTGACCACTCTCTTCCCTCGGCAGACCTACTCGCGCTTCAGGAGTCTGTCCGGAGCCCTCTTGTCCAGAAAGCTGCCTCTCCCCAGCCTGCTGCGGGCGCCGCCTCCCTGAGCCTGCCTGTCTCATAGCACGCGGCACGCTGCATGAGAACCTCGTATGACTCGTCCATTGCCTCCACTGGACTGCCACTGTCTTGAGGGCTAGGATCAGACTTCATTCATAATCCCATCCCCAGCACTTTACATCATCTCGTCCCTACTAGGGAGTCAGCCAAAGTGTGACAAATCAATCCAACCAAACAGCACTAGGTGGAAAGTTGGATTTGACTTCTTATCCCAAATATGTCAGCAATGAGCTTGGTGTTGCACACTGGGCCAACAGATAGAAAATGCAATACTGAGCCCCTTAGTCAGACCTAAGTCAATACCCTATTATGTGTATTTCACTCCAGTGAGTCCGCATAATTCTTTTTCTCAGTTTATGGGCCAGTACCTTACTCCTAAGATTTAAATATTGCCAATGACTTTCCTGCCCCACCTTGTTATCTTAGAATAGATAAAAGACATTTCAAAATCTGAAGAGCTCCTTACCTTCATCCTCCCCACAGTGGGTGACCTCTTCTGAGACCTCTTGCAAAATAGCATTCTTATTTTTCCTTTGTAATTGTGAATGTGACAAGAGTCTTCTTTATTAAATTAATTATTGCATTTATTCATTTAAGACATCTTTATTAGGAATCCGCTGTGTGCCAGTTGCTCCCATGGACCAAGATAAAAGGCACGGGAGAATCTGCCCATTAAACAGATGAGCCGGAAAATACTCAACGGTATATGTTTTAGGTCCGGATTACTGACTCAAATGTGTTTTGTAAATGCTGAAAATCTAGATATGTCCCATATAAGTAGAAATGTAGAACCAAAAGGCAACAAAATTAAGATAACTATAGCACTACCCCCAAGAAAAGTAATTAAGCCCTTTAAATAGCTCAAGCTAGGATATACATTGTGCATTGTGATGTGTAGCCTTTCATAGGGATCTGGGCAGGGTGGGGGGAGGAATACATCTATGTTGCTTACAATATGAAGGGTTTTCTTTGATCCCCCTGAAGCCCATTTGGAATTCCTGGTCCCTAAGTAAAGAATCCCCAAATGGGCATACTGAGGTTCGTGCCCTCAACAGCAGCGTTTCTGGTTGTCCACACAGAAACAGAAGCTGAGTCTGGGAATGAAAGACAGGCCTCTTTGTCTCCCTGGGAAGCTCTGGAAGGCTTATGCTTGCCTCAATGGGAAAAATCTAAAGATTGGATTTTTTGGGATCAATCAGGCACCTTGTTGAGTAATTTACAGTAGAACGTGAAAGCAAATACAGAAAGGAAGCACCCAAACAGCACATTCCCCTTGGTGAGACCAAGGGAGGAGGACTGTGGCTGACTGCTCCCAAGGTGGTCTTGGCCATTCTTATTTGTTTCTGTTCTCCCACAAATTCCTTTGGATCCTGGAGAACCACTCCTGCTCTGGAGCTGATTCGTTCCCAGGTCATCCATCCTCTCTCACCTTGGCCCCAGTGTCTCTAGCCAGAAGCGAAGCAGGACTGGGGAGGGCCAGGATAGGCTATCGTAGAGGGGAGAGGGAGGAAGATTTGGCACAGGTGAAGTTACAGAACATGAACCAGGCTCAAATTATATGCCAGCAATTTATATGAGCCTTCTGAGACTGTTTACACTGCTGTTTATTTATTTATTTTTTTTAATCATTACTTACCTTGGCCACCACAGCCCCATGTAGCTGACATGAAAATACAGAACACCTTCATGAGACTCACAGTCCCCAGCATCAGTATAATCCCCTGTTCTGCTCCATGGTTACTGCCCCCAACTCTCTCTCCCTTTTAAAACCACAACAAGGAAACCACAGTATTAGAGACAACGCTGGCCCTTAGGGAAAAGAGACAGAGGCGCCAACCAGGAGCCCCTGCCTTAGGTTCCCTCAGTAGAAGTCAAATATTGCAAATACTTTCTGCAAGCTTTTCACAGTTGGTGCTTTCTCTCACTTAAAAGACCTCCACATGGCTGCCCGTCCATTTATCCCTTTCTCCTCATATGCGCTTGGGAAGTAGACAAGACAGACAGAGGTTCAAGTCCAGACTCTGCACTGACAAGCTGTGTGGTCTTGAGCCAGTTGTTTAAAAGCTCGAGTCTCAGTTCCCTCAGCTGTCCAATGAGAAAAATATTACCTACCATGCAGGATTGTTATGAGGATTAAGTAAAATATTTAGGAGTGAAGCACAGTTCCCCAATAGATATTAATAGACGTCTTCCCAGGATCCTCTAAAGATCCCTAAGCATTAAGCTTCCTATAAACCATTATCTGTTTTTGTTTAATTCAGGATTTCCCTTTTATCTTGTATTTTTTGTCACATTTTATACATGCTATATTTTAAAAGGTAACCTATTACCTTTTTAAAAAAATAATTAGAGCAATTTTCTTAGGAAAAACTGCCAACCTCACCCTTGGCCAATAGTTCTTTCCCATCATCGAAAACACCTAGCCTTACTCCGCATCAGTGGAAAACATCCTCTACCGGACACTTGACATACCCAGAGCCACAGTTCCCTAAGGAATACTCTGGAATCCACAGCCCCTCCTTAAAATGTGCTCTCGAACAATGGAGTTTGGAGGAAGTGAAAAGGACGCTGCACACGTCTTATTGTTTCTTGGGGTCTTGCTGACAGCAAGTGTTTTCTCACTTCATCCCACGAGGAAGAGAAAGTAGCATTTTATTCAGTCAAGAACTATTCTGGGAACTATTACTCCATACAAGGCACAATGTGGGCCACTGTGGGGGATGCAGAAATGAGTCAGACACAGTGTCTTCCCTGAAAAACTTACAGGGAAGATAAATGCTCATTTCACACAATTTTTGGAATGCCTACAATGAGCATATCGTCTTGTAGGCCCTGGGAATACAGTGAGGAAAAGCAGACCAGCTCATGTAGCTCACATTTTCTTGGGTAAGCAAGTAAACTAATAAATACTTTCAGATTATGATAATATGATAAATGCTAAAAACAAAAGAACAGAGGATAATGTATAAGAGTGAGGCACAGGATGAACTTGGTAGAAATAACTTGGGAAGTTAGAGACGCAGAGAGTGCGGATGAAGGAAAATGGGGAAAATAACAGGTCAGGGAATTTCACAGACGTCGACAGGAGTCAAATCATGATTCTGTGAACTAGGGGTCTGTAAACTCTTTCTACAAAGTGTCAGGAAACATTTTAGGCTTTGTGGGCCACTGGTCTGGACTGCAACTCTTCAATTCCACCGTTGAGAAAAGATGTCAAATGATAGTGGGGTGTGTTCCAATAAACATTTATGGACACTGAGACATGAATTTCACATAATTTTCATGTTACAAAATATTTTGATTTTTTTTTCTCAGTGTAGAAACCATTCTTAGCTCCCAGGCTATACAAAAACAGGCAGTAGACTGGATTTGGCCCGCAGGTCCCACCTGCCCACTCCTGGGTATAGACTCCGTTAAGGAGTTAGGATTTTATTCCAAGTGCACTTAGGAGGTTTGAATGTCGGAGAGTACTGTGATATGATTCATGCGTTGAAGAGACTGTTGTGGTATCCGTGGATTGGTGAGGGGTGTGCAGAGAGGCAGAGAGATGAGTTAAGCTCTGAAACTGTCACAGTACCAATGTGCAACGATGGGGATGTGGACAAGAGTGACAGTAATGAAGTTAAAAGAAATGAAAAGGAGGCCAATCTGAAATACATTGTGCAGGTAGAGTTGAAAACACATGTGCATAAGTCACTGTAATATAAAATAGAGAGTATTAATGTCAGGAAGAATGACATACAGTTACTGTTGGAAATCAGAGAGAGTGAGCTCCTGTGCAAGGAGCGTGGGCCTCTCACTTGGGTAGGTTTTTAACAAGAGGAGATGGGAGAGACATCAGGCTGGAAAGACAACTTGTTTCCTGAGAGTCTGCATGGTGACTGGGAAGGAGACAGACTCGAACTCTCCAAATCTCCTGTCTTCATCTGTAAACTCCTATTAGACTGTAAGCTCCTTGAGACCAGGGACCATGTCACTTGCCTCCCTGCCACCTCGCTGGCCCACAACCTAACATGGATTCGGTGAGTATGTACTGACCTACGCTGTGCCGCAGCACGTGCCGGCTGTGTATATACACAGCTCGTGTCCTTCTGGAGCTCACAGGGTTAAAGATAATTGCCCTCATAGTGCTCCACAGGGACAGTCGTTGGTGGTCCGAGACAGAACAGGGACTTCATGTTACCTTGGGATCAGAGAAGGCTTAGTGACATTTACATTGATTGCTGAGGGAAAAGGAAGGGATAATTCATGAAATCAAAGTCGGAAAGAAGGAGGAAGAATCTTCCTGGCAAAATGAACAGTCTACGTAAGAGGAAGAAGCCTGACGTGTTTGAAGAATCGACAATCAGGGAGAAGCGAACAAGTGATGGGGCGAGGCTGGAAGATGGAAAAGGCTCAGGTCCCCCAGGGCCTTGCTGGCCAAGGCGAGGGCACGGGTCTGATCCCAGATGCAAGTGGAAGCTGTAGGTGAGTTTGGGGTTCACACAGACCTGGTTTTAATTCCCAACTCTGCCACTGGTTAAATCGGTAGAATGCCTGAACAAGGGACTTAGTCCATCTCGGAGGACTATTGTAAGGAAGAAATGATGAAATTAAAACAGTCTGGTAGATGTTCATTAAGTGTTAGTTTTCCTTTCTTGGAGCACGGGACAAATGCAGGGAGTCATGTGAAATAAGGCTCAGAAATTAGGTTAAATGCCCGGTGAAGGAGTCCTGATTTTGTAGTTCACAGGAAGCCAAACGGAACTACAAAGACTATCCCCAACCTGTCTGCATCCACACAGAAGTCACACTTGCTCCCTCTGAGCTCCTACTCCATGCTTGTACAAGAGAGAGGGGGCTGGGTGTCCAGAGATCCAGGTGGCATGGGTCCTGCCTTCAAGGGTTTTAATCACTTAAAGGGGGAAAGGAGGACCATGGGATGGTGAACTGGGCGCAGCCAGAAAGTGGAAGAACAGCCAAACAGCTAAGAGTGCCAGCCTCTGGGGGAAGATTCCGCGTCTGGCCGGAGAGTTGGAATGTGGTTGCTTTTGCCCATGTGGCTGGTTATTTTAATTCCATGGGGGCCCAGAAGGATTCAGAAAGCTGTGAACTGGCCACCTATCTTAAATCAGACAGCTGATGCTATGCCTCCCCTCTTGCACTTTAGAAACATCAAGTAGCTTGCCCGAGCTCTCCCTGCAGGCAAGAAGGGCATCTCTCTGCTGGGAGCACAACAACACAACAATCTCAGCATCCCGGGAAGCTCAGCCAGGAGAAGGGCTCTTCCCCGGTGGAAGGCTGGAGGGGCGACAGTCCTGGCCTTCAGCTCTCTGTCACTTGGATTTGAGTCCCTGCTATTGTTCAACTGTATCCACTGCAGCCTTCAAAAAGCTTTTACTTTTTTTAAATTTTATTATGTTAATCACCATACATTACATCATTAGTTTTTGATGTAGTGTTCCATGATTCATTGTTTGTGTATAACACCCAGTGCTCCATGCAGAATGTGCGCTCTTTAATACCCATCACCAGGCTAACCCATCCCCCCACCCCCTCCCTTCTAGAACCCTGTTTGTTTTTCAGAGTCCATAGTCTCTCATGGTTCCTCTCCCCCTCGATTTCCTCCCCTTCATTCTTCCCCTTCTGCTATCTTCTTTTTTTTTCTTAACATATATTGCATTATTTGTTTCAGAGGTACAGATCTGTGATTCAACAGTCTTGCACAATTCACAGCACTCACCAGAGCACATACCCTCCCCAGTGCCTATCACCCAGCCACCCCATCCTTCCCACCCCTCCCCCCACTCCAGCAACCCTCAGTTTGTTTCCTGAGGTTAAGAATTCCTCATATCAGTGAGGTCATATGATACATGTCTTTCTCTGATTGACTTATTTCACTCAACATAATACCCTCCAGTTCCAAGCACGTCATTGCAAATGGCAAAATCTCATTCCTTTTGATGGCTGCATAATATTCCATTGTACATATATACCACCTCTTCTTTATCCAATCATCTGTCGATGGACATCTTGGCTCTTTCCACAGTTTGGCTATTGTGGACATTGCTGCTATAAACATCGGGGTGCATGTACCCCTTCGGATCCCTACATTTGTATCTTTGGGGTAAATACCCAGTAGTGAAATTCCTGGGTCATATCGTAGCTCTATTTTCAACTTTTTGAGGAACCTCCATACTGTTTTCCAGAGTGGCTGCACCAGTTTGCATTCCCACCAACAGTGTAGGAGGGTTCCCCTTTCTCCATATCCCCACCAACATCTGTCATTTACTGACTTAATTTGAGCCATTCTGACTGGTATGAGGTGGTATCTCATTGAGGTTTTGATTTGGATTTCCCTATGCTGAGCGATGTTGAGCACTTTTTCATGTGTCTGTTGGCCATTTGGATGTCTTCTTTGGAAAAATGTCTGTTCATGTCTTCTGCCCATTTCTTGATTGGATCATTTCTTCTTTGGGTGTTGAGTTTGATAAGTTCTTTATAGATTTTGGATACTAGCCCTTTATCTGATATGTCATTTGCAAATCTCTTCTACTCTGTCGGTTGTCTTTTGGTTTTGTGGACTGTTTCTTTTGCTGTGCAAAAGCTTTTTATCTTGATGAAGTCCCAATAGTTCATTTTTGCCCTTGCTTCCCTTGCCTTTGGCGATGTTTCTAGGAAGAAGCTGCTGCAGCTGAGATCAAAGATGTTGCCGCCTGTGTTCTCCTTTAGGATTTTGACTGACTCCTGTCTCACATTGAGGTCTTTCAACCATTTGGAGTCTATTTGTGTGTCTGGTGTAAGGAAATGGTCCAGTTTCATTCTTCTGCATGTGGCTGTCCTATTTTCCCAACACCATTTGTTGAAGAGACTGTCTTTTTTCCATTGGACATTCTTTCCTGCTTTGTCGAAGATTAGTTGACCATAGAGTTGAGGGTCCATTTCTGGGCTCTCTATTCTGTTCCACTGATCTATGTGTCTGTTTTTGTGCCAGTACCATACTGTCCTGATGATGACAGCTTTGTAATAGAGCTGGAAGTCCGGAATTGTGATGCCGCCAGCTTTGCTTTTCTTTTTCAACATTCCTCTGGCTATTCGGGGTCTTTTCTGGTTCCATACAAATTTTAGGATTATTTGTTCCATTTCTTTGAAAAAAGTTGATGGTATTTTGATAGGTATTGCATTGAATATGTAGATTGCTCTAGGTAGCACTGACATCTTCACAATATTTGTTCTTCCAATCCATGAGCATGGTCGCTTTTCCATTTCTTTGTGTCTTCCTCAATTTCTTTCATGAGTATTTTATAGTTTTCTGAGTACAGATTCTTTGCCTCTTTGGTTAGATTTATTCCTAGGTATCTTATGGTTTTGGGTGCAATTGTAAATGGGATCGACTCCTTAATTTCTCTTTCTTCTGTCTTGTTGTTGGTGTATAGGAATGCCACTGATTTCTGTGCATTGATTTTATATCCTGCCACTTTACTGAATTCCTGTATGAGTTCTAGCAGTTTTGGGGTGGAGTCTTTGGGGTTTTCCACATAAAGTATCATATCATCTGCAAAGAGTGAGAGTTTCACTTCTTCTTTGCTGATTTGGATGCCTTTGATTTCTTCTTCTTGTCTGTTTGCTGTGGCTAGGACTTCTAGTACTATGTTGAATAGCAGTGGTGATAGTGGACATCCCTGCCGCGTTCCTGACCTTAGGGGGAAAGCTCTGTTTTTCCCCATTGAGAATGATATTCGCTGTAGGTTTTTCATAGATGGCTTTTATGATTTTGAGGTATGTACCTTCTATCCCTATACTCTGAAGAGTTTTGATCAAGAAAGGATGCTGTACTTTGTCAGATGCTTTTTCTAAGCATGTATTGAGTGGATCATATGGTTCTTGTTCTTTCTTTTATTAATGTATTGTATCACATTGATTGATTTGCAGATGTTGAACCAATCTTGCAGCCCAGGGATAAATCCCACTTGGTCGTGGTGAATAATCCTTTTAATCCACTGTTGGATCCTATTGGCTAGTATTTTGGTGAGAATTTTTGCATCCATGTTCATCAGGGATATTGGTCTGTAATTCTCCTTTTGGATGGGGTCTTTGTCTGGTTTGGGGATCAAGGTAATGGTGGCTTCATAAAACGAGTTTGGAAGTTTTCCTTCCATTTCTATTTTTTGGAACAGTTTCAGAAGAATAGGTATTAATTCTTCTTGAAATGTTTGGTAGAATTCCCCTGGGAAGCCATCTGGCCCTGGGCTTTTGTTTGTTGGGAGATTTTTGATGACTGCTTCAATTTCCTTAGTGGTTATAGGTTTGTTCAGGTTTTCTATTTCTTCCTGGTTCAGTTTTGGTAGTTGCTACATCTCTAGGAATGCCTCCATTTCTTCCAGGTTATCTAATTTGCTGGCATAGAGTTGCTCATAATATGTTCTTATAATTGGTTGTATTTCTTTAGTGTTGGTTGTGATCTCTCCTCCTTCATTCATGATTTTATTTATTTGGGTCATTTTTCTTTCTGATAAGTCTGGCCAGGGGTTTATCAATCTTACTAATTCTTTCAAAGAACCAGCTCCTAGTTTCGTTGATCTGTTCTACTGTTCTTTTGGTTTCTATTTCATTGATTTCTGCTCTGATCTTTATTATTTGTCTTCTCCTGCTGGGTTTAGGCTTTATTTGCTGTTCTCTCTCTAGCTCCTTTCAGTGTAGGGTTAGGTTGTGTATTTGAGAACTCTCTTGTCTCTTGAGAAAGGCTTGTATTGCTATATACTTTCCTCTTAGGACTGCCTTTGCTGCATCCCAAAGATTTTGAACAGTTGTGTTTTCAATTTCACTTGTTTCCATGAATTTTTTTAATTCTTCTTTAATTTCCTGGTTGACCCATTCATTCTTTAGTAGGATGCTCTTTAGCCTCCATGTATTTGAGTTCTTTCCAACTTTCCTCTTGTGATTGAGTTCTAGTTTCAAAGCATTGTGGTCTGAAAATAGGCAGGGAATGATCCCAATCTTTTGGTACCAGTTGAGACCTGATTTGTGACCTAGGATGTGATCTATTCTGGAGAATGTTCCATGGGCACTAGAGAAGAATGTGTATTCTGTTGCTTTGGGATGGAATGTTCTGAATATATCTGTGAAGTCCATTTGGTCCCGTGTGTCATTTACAGTCTTTATTTCCTTGTTGATCTTTTGCTTAGATGATCTGTCCATTTCAGTGAGGGGGGTGTTAAAGTCCCCCACCATTATTGTATCATTGTCAATGTGTTTCTTTGCTTTTGTTATTAATTGCCTTATATAATTGGCTGCTCCCATGTTAGGGGCATAGGTATTTACAATTGTTAGATCTTCTTGTTGGATAGACCCTTTAAGTAGGTATAGTGTCCTTCCTCATCTCTTATTACAGTCTTTGGTTTAAAATCTAATTTGTCTGATATAAGGATTGCCACCCCAGCTTTCTTTTGGTGTCCATTAGCATGGTAAATGGTTTTCCACCCCCTCACTTTCAATCTGGGGGTGTCTTTGGGTCTAAAATGAGTCTCTTGCAGACAGCATATCGATGGGTCTTGTTTTTTAATCCAGTCTGATAGCCTGTGTCTTTTGATTGGGGCATTTAGCCCATTTACATTCAGGGTAACTACTGAAAGATAGGAATTTAGTGCCATTTTCTGTAAAGTGACTGTTACTGTATATTGTCTGTGTTCCTTTCTGGTCTATGTTACTTTTAGGCTCTCTCTTTGCTTAGAGGACCCCTTTCAATATTTCTTGTAGGGCTGGTTTTTGTTTGCAAATTCCTTTAGTTTTTGTTTGTCTGGAAGCTTTTTATCTCTCCTTCTATTTTCAATGACAGCCTAGCTGGATATAGTATTCTTGGCTGCGTATTTTTCTCATTTAGTGCTCTGAGTATATCATGCCAGTCCTTTCTGGCCTGCCAGGTCTCTGTGGATAGGTCTGTTGCCAAACTAATGTTTCTACCATTGTAAGTTACAGATCTCTTCTCCAGAGCTGCTTTCAGGATTTTCTCTTTGTCTCTGAGACTCGTAAATTTTACTATTAGATGTCGGGGTGTTGACCTATTTTATTGGTTTTGAGAGGGGTTCTCTGTGCCTCCTGGATTTTGAAGGCTGTTTCCTTCCCAAATTAGGGAAGTTCTCTGCTATAATTTGCTCCAATATACCTTCTGCCCCTCTCTCTCTTTCTTCTTCTTCTGGGATCCCAATTATTCTAATATTGTTTTGTCTTATGGTATCACTTATCTCTCGAATTCTGCCCTCATGATCAAGTAGTTGTTTATATCTCTTTTTCTCAGCTTCTTTATTTTCCATCATTTGGTCGTCTGTATCACTAATTCTCTCTTCTGCCTCATTTATCCTAGCAGTTAGAGCCTCCATTTTTTATTGCACCTCATTAACAGCCTTTTTGATTTCGACTTGGTTAGATTTTAGTTCTTTTATTTCTCCAGAAAGGGTTTCTCTAATATCTTCCATGCTTTTTTCAAGCCCAGCTAGTATCTTTAAAATCATCATTCTGAGCTCTAGTTCCGACATCTTACTAATGTCTATATTGATTAGGTCCCTGGCAGCCGGTACTGCCTCTTGTTCTTTTGTTGAGGTGATTTTTTCCATCTTATCATTTTGTCCAGAGGAGAATAGATGAATGAGAGAACAAAATGCTAATGGTAACAATGACTCCAGAAAAATATACATTAAACAAATCAGAAGAGACCTGAAACCGGGGGAAAAGAAAGGGAAAGAAAGAAAAAAAAGAAAAAGATAAAAACAAACAAAAAACCAGAATATTATCAAATATGATTAGGCTGATGCATAGGTCAGTGCCACACACTAGATTTTGGGCATATGTTGGTCTGTTAGAAGAAAGTGCCTCCCAAATTTTTAAAGGAAAACATATATGTACAAAAATAAGGGTAAATACTATGAAGAGATGGAATATGACTGTAAAGGTGAAAATTATAAAAGATTTTATAAAAGGAATTGATAAGAAGTTGGTTGGGAAAAAAAAGAAGAGGATTAAAAAACAAAAACAGGCGAGAATGTGATCAGGCAGGAGACTAGAACAAAGTGATACACTAGAGATTTAGGGTATATTTTGGTCTGTTAGAAGAAACTGTATCCCAAAATTTTAAAGAGAGAACAACTCATATATATATACCAAAAATAAGGGAACCTACTATGAAGGGATAAAATATGACTCTAAAAATGAAAAATAAGAAAGATTTTTTTAAAAAGGGATTGATAAGATGTTGGTTGAAAAAGTGAAAAAGAAAAATTAAAAAGGAAGAAAAAGTAAGTTAAAAAAATTAACTTTGAAAGACTAAAGAATCATGGTAAAAAAGCCATGGATTCTATGTGCGGTATTCCCCTAGCGCTAGAGTTCCACCATTCTCATTGATCGGTAAACTTGGTCTTGGCTGGCTGTTCTCGCTGATCTTCTGGGGTGGGGCCTGTTGCCGTGGTTTCCAAATGTCTCTGCCGGAGGCGGAATTGCCCCGCCCTTGCCCCCTCCCGGCTAAGTAATCTGCTCGGGTTTGCTCTCCGGGGCTTTTGTTCCCTGCGAGCTTTCCATACAGCTTTGGAGGCGGAGAGTGAAAATGGCGGCCTCCCAATCTCCGCCCCGGAGGAGCCAAGAACTCGGGGCCCCGCTCCTCAGTGAGCCCCCAGAGAAAAGCCGTCAGTCACTCCCGTCTCCGGTCTCCGGCCGCACTCCGTGCTCACCGGGCCTGCGACCGCGCGCCTCTATCTCCGGCACCCGACCCCGGGTGGAGTCTCCAAACCCAGCAGATCCCTGCGGTGCACTCCCGCGCGGCTCCTCCCGGGGGAGGAAGGTGAGTCTCCCCGGATCTGCCGCTTGTTGGGTCCCTGCTGGAGGAGCCGGGCCCGACTGGGCCGCGGATCACGGTTTATGGCCACCCCGAGCTGAGAGCCCGCGCCTGGCCTCCGCCTCTGCAGCCGGCTTCCCTGCTCCGTTACCTGGGAGCGCTGCCACACTCAGGCACCCCCGGTCTTTCTGTGACCCCCGAGGGTCCTGAGACCACACTGTCCCGGAGGGTTCCACCCCCCGCTTAGCCACCAAAGTGACGTCCCTCGGCGGAGCAGACTTTTAAAAGTTCCGATTTTGTGCTCTGTGGTTCTATCACTTGCCAGAAGCGGCCGACGGAGGCCCCTCCCCCCACCGTCTATCCTCCCAAGTATCACCTGGGATTCACTTCTCTGCACATCCTACCTTCCAGAAAGTGGTCGCTTTTCTGTTCAGAGAGTTGTTGCTATTCTTTTCTTCGATCTCCTGTTGAGTTTGTAGGTGTTCAGAATGGTTTGATCCCTATCTAGCTGAGTTCCTGGGACCAGACGAAATTTAGGTCTCCTACTCCTCCGCCATCTTGCTCCTCCCCCCAAAAAGCTTATACTTCTTTAATGAACAAAAATTTATTATCTGGACAGTTTCTATTAAAAAGTAGTCTCAAACAAGTGAAATCTATCTGGACATCCTATAACTCAAGGATTTGGCAGTGTTCCAGGGAGAAAGGAAGAGTCAAAAGTCTCTGAATTAATGACCCGTGTGCCCATTTTCAGTCTATAGTGTCTCAAAAGCACCCATACATAGAGCCCAGAGAATCACAAAATAAAATATAGTATTAATGTATAATAATAAAACACAATAAAGAATATACTAATAATGAAGCCCCGATAATCTGGTTTAGGAACGGAGCTCTTTCACGCCATCGGAAGTACTGGACTGGTTTGTCTTGTTCTACCTGCCGTCAACATGCAGGTTTCTGCTGGGCAGCCCCTGACTCTGCCATCCTGGTTGCAGCCAAGGCCATGGATGCCCGCCCCACTGGCTGTGTGCTGTGCCAGTTTGTGGGCCAGCACTGGCTTGGGCCGGAAGAACTGATGCAGGAAGCCTGGGCACCTGCACTGCCCATGGCCTGGGGCCTGGCCACCAGGCAGGCCTCCCAGATGGTGACTGCGTGGTAACTGAACTTCTGCCCCAGAGCCCCTCGCTGTGCCACTCCTGCCTCCTTAAGGGGTTTTGTACCTCATTCTTGCCTCCTGGTAACAGAATGTTACCTAAATTATGCCTAAGACATCTGGTGCCCCGACACTATATCCTGCTGGTCAGGATACATCCAGCCTTAGAGTCTTTCTGAGCAATCACTTAGCACGCATTCAGCGGTATGATGGTAAATGTTTAACAACTGGCTCTCGGTGGGGGGTGGGGGTGTGTGTGCATGCGCGTGGGTGTGCATGTGTGTATACTTACACCTAAGACTATTACAACTTTTACTGAGAGGATATGTAGCACACAATTTTCAAATCATAATAAAATACACAATGCTCTTTTTTCTAAGTTTCTTACAACCTGTTGATTCACCCAAAATGCTTTCGTTTATTTTTATCAAACTCTTGAATCTGTAAGCTAACCTGTAGCTGCAGTTAATGGGTGAGTATAGTTGCCATTTAAGTGCTGGTGGATGTTTTCATTTACTTTAAGAAAGTAAAACAAGGAGAAACAACAAAGGCTAATGGTGGAACTCCACTCATTCATGAATGGCATAAAGCAACTGCTTTGTCTAATCAAGTAATAATTTTTGAGTACTGGAAGAATATTTCCTCAGGTTTTTTTGTGCTATTCACAATGAAACAGCCAGAGAAACTTTCAACCTGCATTATTGACATTTTCTTGATCACTTTCTTAAGTCTGGACCAGTGATGAGCACATTTCTCCTGTTAAGGGCCAGAGAGGAAATATATTAGGCTTTGTGGGTCACATATGGTCTCTGTCACATATTCTTCTGTGTGTGTTTCACAGTCCTTTAGAAATGTAAAAACTAAAACCATCCTCAGTTCCTGGGCCACACAAAACCAGACTTAGGCTGGATTTAGCTCATGGAACTATAATTTGCCAATACCTGACCTACACAGTTCACAAAATTAAAAAAAAAAAAAATCAAGACCTGATTTCTGATTTTTATGGTGTAAATATTCCAACCTTGGCCAATTTCAAGCTACCAATGTAATGTCACTGAAATGACTGGGAAGAGATGTGCACTGGTGCACCATTATGTATTATTTCCACTATTCAGATACCACAGATATCAATAACCTTGAGAGCATAAATAATAGCAAAATGCAGTGAAATAGGGAGCAATGAGTTTTAAATATTTACTGTCTTTAATATAATTTAACTTTGAATTCATATAATTTAATTTCTCATGATGGCTGTGCTTAAACACTAGCTTGCAAAATTCCTGAAATTTTAACAGTCCGTTCTTGCAAGCTATCTGGGTCAACCCCAGCATCCTGCTGCATTTATCCCATTCAAACATGGTTGAGGGCCAAGCCCTGACATGCTCCGTCTCCCTATCTGTGCCACCTCTCAAAGCCACCCTATCACACTACCTCGTCTTCAATGTGCCATGATGAGTGAATTTTGCACTCTGTGATAAATCCGTGACCTTCCCAACTCTTAGTTTAACATTCTAGGAAAACCAGGAGGTGAATCTACCAAGGAAAGATATCCTATAAATGTAAAGAGAAAAGTGATTTCTACATGACCTGGGGCTTGGGGGTTACTTCTGCTTCCAGTAATCCTAATGGTGCCAATGATTCAGACTTTCTGAGCCCAAAACTGCAGAAATTACTGAAGGCAGTTTTGTTTGTTTGGAGGCGCCCGGGGTTAAGTGTCCAGAGAAGTAAATGAGAGGTGAAGCTCCGAGAAAAGGTGAGGGCTGGCAGCACCTGGGCCCCTGGAAAAGTGGGATTCATTCAACAAACATTTCACGCTAGGCTTGGAAAGAGTTAAAAACTATTAATAATAGTAAGAATCATATAAATGATAACACCTTTCATTTAGAAAGCCAAGGGGATCAAGAGAAAGAATAAATTTAGATACAAGCCATAATAGGAGGGAAATAAAAATGCAAATAGATCAGACCATGGTTACGTGTAGTACTTATGTACTTTTCAAAACCCTGAATTTTAGACAGCTCTGCTTCTGGTCAGTATCTGTGCATCACTGTCATTCAGCAGGCAAAACTATGACAGTACACAACGTATAGGGATGTGTTATTTTTGTGGTTACAAAATCTGACCATAAATATATGAATATAAGCTCTCTGATTCCAACTTTGCTTTTAATCTTCTAGAAGTAGTGGGTGCAGGAAGGCTTTACTAGTGTCAAAAAAAAAAAAAAAAAAAGCCTTTTGCCCTTAATTTAAATCATTGTTTTTCTAGGGAAATTTAATTTGGGGGAAAAAAAATGTTTTTCTAATTAACTGGAAGACTGTGTGCTATGCAAACAATAAAGATTCTTGTTTGAAAGTAATGCATGCCCCTGCTCCTAGGACTACCAAGGGAATTTAAAATAAAAAATGCAAGCAGCTCCAACCTCGTATTTTGCCAGAGCTAAACAGAATTCCCAGATCCAGAGTTTTCACGTCAGTTCCCAATTTAAAACCCACAAGTGTTGAGCGGGTTCAAGCTTCGGCAAGACACATCTTCTCATCTCTAGAAATGACTGTATTTGATCTCTTTCTGGGTTTCTCGGCACGTCCCTCACTCCCTCTTTCTTCCTCTTGTGCTATGGTTGGCCTCAGAGGTTAGAAACTACACAATTAGATGGATCGGGGAGGCTTTCATAATGCTCTGGTGCTGGGCTGGGCAGTCTAGCCAAATTCCGTTCATTAGCTAAGGCGCCGGGGTGAGTGTGGCCAGTAAGAATGCCGTTTTGGTTCCATTGAAGTGCTGATAGGGAACAGGAAATAAACTTTTATTTTTTGGTTCCTGAGCGGCAGTATGGACAAGTGAAGAGTCTGGGACGCTGGGAATCTGGAGACCAGGAATTAATCTCCATCTCAACCACTTACTGGGCAGCTCAAGCAACTTCTGTTCTCTTTCTGGTTGTCTTTTTTTCTATTCTGACACTGTTTTCTTATTCTTTATGTACCAGGGTCAAATTTCTGTCTACCTTAGACGTGAAGCATTCCAAAGTCAAGAATCAAGTAATCAGTTCACGCACCAGTTACTGAGCACCCCCCCCCATGCTGTGCTACATGCCAAGACAGGTGCTTCGTAAACTGGTATTAATGCAACATGCTCCCTGATCCCAAAAAGCTTACAGAAGACAGAGGAGGCAGATCTCTTAGAAAATGAATACAAAACAATAAAGCAAGTGCAGTGTGAGAGATGTATTGAAGTCGCTATGGGAAAACTGACAAAAGAGCTTCCCTTGGAAAGCCAGGGAAAGCTGTGGAAAGGAAGGGACTTGGAACCACTCCTGTTTGAATGAAGGGGAAGATAATTTGGGGGAAGAGGAGAGCATACCAAAAGAGAAAAAACAGCAAAAATGATGGGTCTGAGGTCAAGTGACATAGGTTAAAAGCGGAGGGTTTGAGCGGGGTGTGGGCAAGAAGCAAGAGTATACCTCTTACAGTATGCTTCTCCTGACGTGTGCACAGGATAAAGCAGCTCTGGGCTTTGAGGGAGAACCTGGGTAACAGCAGGTTTTCGATGTTTTTTATCAATTAAGTAGAAACTAATTAGACACTGATGCAATGTTCTCTCTCTTTTTTAAGGATTTTATTTATTTAAAGAGAGAGAGCATGGGCACCTGGGTGGCTCAGTTGGTTAAGCGACTGCCTTCGGCTCAGGTCATGATCCTGGAGTCCCTGGATCGAGTCCCACATCAGGCTCCCTGCTCAGCGGGGCATCTGCTTCTCCCTCTGACCCTCCCCCCTCTCATACTCTATCTCATTCTCTCTCTCAAATAAATAAATAAAATCTTTAAAAAAATAAAAAAAAAATAGAGAGAGCATGAGTGGGGAGGGGCAGAGGGAAAGGGAGAGAGAGAATCTTAATCAGGCTCCACGCTCAGCGTGGGAGCCCGACACGGGGCTCGATCCCAGGACCCTGAGATCATGACCTGAGCTGAAATCAAGAGTCGGACGCTTGACTGAGCCACCCAGGTGCCCCTGTAATGTTATCTCTTTGTGCCTTTATTTCTGCAGGGTCTTTACCGTTCAAGAAACTAGCCTGAAAACTTAAGAGAGTTTCTGGCCAAAGCAAGGCATATTATTCACAGAGCTCATACCGTGAGGCTGGAAATGTACCTGCACTGTAGACTTTGTCCTGCTTATGCATCCTAACACTTCAGTCCTGAATTTTCTACTCTTGCACTGATTCTGTGACTTTTCTCCTTACCTTATAGACTTCAGGTGACAAGGCTAGACCTTCAGGAGCTCTTCTTAAGCTTTCAGCATGTGGTTTTTATAGCTACCATCCAGTAAATAGAGGTGTTCAGCTAGAACTTTCCTTCCCAAATGACTCTACTTGCTAAAGCTTAGATAAAAATGAAATATTTGTTAAAATAATAAAGTGTCATATTTAAAATATTCATAGTTATTTGATATAAATATAGTGAATCACAGCTTGAGCCAGAGCCAAATTCTAAGAAATACTAACACCTACGTTTTGTCTGGTACCTTTCTTGCTAATGTTCAACTGCTATGAGCCATTGCATGATTAAACCCTACTTCGATTTCCCAGACCTAAGTAGAAACAGTTGCCCTGATCTTTATCTTAAAATTATAAGTCTTATACAGTTTTAAACTTCATATACATGGCTCCAGTCCTTCAGGGATTTAGAGCAGGCTTATAAGTGATTTTCTCATGGCTTTAATATTAAGTCTTTAAACTACCTACACATAACTTTCCAGAGAGACCATGCTAAGTTGCCTTCTTAGAATTCCCAGTGGGCTCTCAAAGTGATTCCTGCTCACTCTGTTTCCCTCCCTCATTTTTTAAATGACCAGAAGCTCCTTTCTTCATGTCAAGAAAGAGTCCACCAACCCGATGAAGTACATAGAAGAAAAAGATTGTTGGTTGCCCCGGAACAGATTGTCCATTCCAACAAGGAGGATTTTTTTCCTTCCATGTGAATCTTCTTTCATGTTATGAGATCTAATTAGACTAAATGCTTAAAACTTTCTATTAACTTCCAAAGCAGAACCGTATCTCCTTACAAAGCTATTTCTGTTTGTTTTTTGTTTTGTTTTTCAAGAAGACAGGTCCTCTTTTCCACCTGAAACATGTTTTGTAAAAACATATTTCAATAGAACATGAACAGTTGTTACTCAAAAATAAATCATTTCTTTTAAATTTTAAAGACTGTATCTTCGAGGAACTTGTCATTAATCCCTTGGAGGTAATCCCATGAATCCCTAGCTCTTCTTTTAGGAAGTTAGCCCCGAATCCTTAGCCTGGAATCAGAAAACCGTGACTCTCACCCTTCTGCTTGGAGCTCCTCCACATCAGTCAATGATGCATGTCTCAGGGGCAACCAGGGATATTTCTGTTTCCAGAATTTTCCTGTATTCCTTGCTTTTTCTAGATATACTTGCAGATTTGCTACTGATTTTCATTTTGTTTTGTTTGTGATAATGTCTTCAATGATTTCCTTTTTTTTCTTTAGCTAGATATATGCAAATTAAGTCCAAGTTGACTTTGAGAGTTGTGGCTTCTTCAGAGCTAGTAGCTCATAAGCATAATAAAATATTATGGAAAAAAATGCATACATAGATACACATTAATATATATATTAAGTCTTTTAGAATATATATTTGTAAGGAAGTGTAGGCCTAATTTGAGATTTAACATATAATCTTAATCATTTGATTCTAATTACATTTTACAACATGCCTGAGAGCTTCAAAGGGCAAGGGACTGGAGAAGAAGATTCACAGGAAGAAAAATATCTCTCCCTGTTGGAAAAACCAGTGTACTCTAGGCATGTGTGTATGTGTGTGTATCCATGCATATAATCAAATTGTATATAAAATATTTAGGAAGCACATTCTATGCACCAAGCACACAAATCCATGTACTAGAGAAGAAGGGAAAGGTATTTCACCTATTCTCAAATTTGTCACAATCTAACAAGAGAAAGAGATACATATAATAAAGCATAATATATGTGTAATAAATCTTATTTTCATATGAATTAAGGGCTTTGGGAGCACAGAAACAGGTGTATTTAATTATTCCTGTGGAATTTAGAGTTAACTTTGCTAGATCTTAATGGATTAGCAGAGTTTCACAAGCAGCAGTTGGAAGATCAGCAAAAGACATAGAGGCAGAAAAGTACACAGAATAACCAGGTAACAGGGACTTACAGAGCAAGGACTTTGCTGTGAGACATGGTAGGAGATGAAGATAGTAGAGTAAAGCTGGGACCAGATTATGAAGGTCCTTGAATGCCTTGTTAACTTTTCATTTTATTTTATTTTGGGTTTTTAAATTTTTTTAAAGATATTTATTTATTTGAGAGAGAGAGAGAGAGAGAATGAGCAGGCGGGAGGGGCAGAGGGAGAGAGAGAGGCACAGACTCCCTGCTGAGCAGGGAGCGCGACGCAGGGCTCGATCCCAGGACCCTGAGATCACGACCTGAGCCAAAGGCAGATGCTTAACCCACTGAGGCACCCAGGGCCCCAACATTTCATTTTATTTTGAAAGCAACTGGACACTATGAAAAGACTTTAAGCAGAGAAATGAAATAATGAGATCTACATTTTTTAAATATAACTCAGGCTGGTAAGAGCAGATTGTGTATAAGGATAAGAAGATGAACAGAAAAATCAATTAGGAGAGTTGATCAGTTAATCAATTAAGCCTATACCTCCTTGCAAAAAAAAAAAAAAATCAATTGCAGATGGATGCACATGATTATAAAGTCCTGCCCTAGAATAAGTTCAGTGTGAGGGGGAGAGAGAAACTTCTGGGAGACATTTTAAAGCAGAACCTACTGGGTTTAGTGATCAACTGATCATGAAGAATTGGGGAAAAAGAGGAGGCAAGGATGCTCTGAGATTTGCGGTTGGGTGATTAAGTATATGGCAATGCCATGAGCTGAAACTGAGAAAACAAGAGGAGACACCTATTTTGGCAAAGAGAAGGTACTAGCGGACGCTCACGTGCAGATCTGCCGGAGGAAGTCAGAGTCCTGAGAGAGGCTGGACCTAGAATTCCAGTTTTGAGAGCCATCGCTGGCGCCAGAAGTGTGAATAAGGTCACTGCCTGGGACAAGCATATGAAGCGAGAAAAGAGCCAAAACCAAACCCCCAAGAACATCACAGCAAAGGGAGAAGGAAATTTCAGAGGAACCAGGGAGAGCCCAGGAAAAGGGGTCAGGAGAAAGGAAGAAAGGGTGCAACCAAAACTGAGGGGAAAGAAGGCTTTAAAACATCAGGGAGGCCAGAGTGGCTGGCTTTCCCAGGAAGAGGCTGTTGCAGACCATCAGAGCACCAGGCACTTTAGGAAAGCAATTTCTATAGAATGAGGAGAACAAGCTAGATTCCTAGGAACATACAGAGGAGGGGCCGAGGGGCAGCACCCACATCAGAGGGATGTGTGACTCCAGAGAAGCAGCAGGCCTCAGGGATGGTTCGGCTTAATTTTGAAGTACTGAAGTGTCATAGGGAACATAACTTAAATCTTAAAACCTATAGCTTGTCGTCATGAGGGTTAGATGTGCAGGCCTTGTCTTCTATGTGCCTAAGCTCCTGCTTCAATCAGATTGCCCTAAACTCTGCCATGGGTAAACTGTCACTTAAGACACTCCATACTGATGAGGCACAATTTATCTTTCCTGACCACAATTTTTTCAACCAAGGGAAAATGTTATGAAAGAACATGGCCTCACAGTAAAATGGGGCGTTAGAATTTGGGTGTTAGGTTGAACTGTGAATGAACACTCACTTTAGGGATGTCAGGTGTGGGGGGAGCACTGACACAAACCCCAAATCCTGAGGCTGAAGAGAAGCGAATAAAAAGCTTGGAAGACAAGACCAGGGAGGAGGAGGAGAGCCTGGGGGGCAGCATGTGGGACACTACAAGAAGAGAATGCTTCCAGAAGAAGAAGGTGTCCAATGACACAGAAAGAAATGAAAGGAAACTTCTTTATTTGGAAAGAGAACGTCCCTGGGACCTTGAAATAGCACTTTCAGTAGCATGGTAAAGCCCAAACCAGACTTGGGCAGCTAACAGAAGGGAATGTCCTAGTGTACCCTTCGCTTCTCCCATGCAATTAATAACTTACCTTCTACATACAATGAACTGTTACATATAACGTGCCTGAGCATGTGTGTGTCTATATCCATAAGTACACAGATACATACACATATGTATATCTAAGGTATATTAATCACTGTTCAATGATTACTTATTTTCCTCTCTAGTTTTAAAAAATAATTGTGAACTTAGAAACTGACTTGTTACCCTAAGGAAGATTGTGAGATGTGCCAATACAGGGAAAGGAGGGTAAACTTACCGTTTTTGAGAGACACTTTTGCTAGAGTTTCTGTGATGCTTCTTGATATATGAGTAAATTTCATACTGTCTCCTTCTTTCTCTCCTTGCAGTGGAATGGAGCATGTCTAAAGACTTTTGTCCTTTGGTTGGAGAAATCATCATGGAAAACCTGCAGACCCTGAGATGCACAATCACAGGACTTACAACGGTAAATGCCAAATCCTCCCATTAGGCTTCCCATTCCCCTGCCCATGATGTTTGTACTGGGATTTGGGTAGCAAATGCCTACTCTGGAAGCAACTGCCAACACCCAGTCCTCTGGCAACAACTGCCACTCGTTAAGTGTGATAGGTCTGGTATCCATAATCTGAACCCCACAAAGGAGTGAGCAGACAGCATGAACCACTTTGTAAGCTGCCATGTTCTACAGAGATCAGAAAAAGACTGGCCTCATGCAAGCCTTGAAAGCTGCTGCTTTCTGGATCACAGTCTAATCTTCAGGGGGGATCAAAGGCTCTGAGAGATCCAATTTTGACTCCCTGTCTGATGGTAAAAATAACAGCCTCCTCTAACCCTCACCCCCATAGCCTCAGTTGAGATCAGTCATCTATTGGAGTCATACAATTTCCTGAGAGAAATCCTTTTCCCTTGATTAAAAAAAAAAAAATCTGTCTAAATCTGCTTTCACAGAAAAGAAACTATATATGGTGGCACTACATTTCTCAGTAACCTGAACCAATTTAAACTGTGAATGAAAAACTGGAACAAACTGTGCTTATTTGTTTAACCAATCTAAACTCAAACATTAATTATTTATAGAACTCTAAGCCATATGAGCATATGCAATGCAAAAAATAAAAACAGCTAGCAAATCAGTTTGTACTGGAACAAACCCTGTATCTCCTCAAATAATTAAAATGCAACAAAACAATCATCAAAGTCATTTTTAATGAAAAATTTTTTAAAGTATACTTAAGTAAAACCTGTTTTTTTTTTTTGCTCCAATTCAAATCATTAATATCTTAGACCTTTTATGCAAGAGAGAGAGGGAGAATTTTGTTTTTGTTGCCGTTCTCCTAAAAGATTAGTCCGTTAAAACAGTTATCTATAAAGTGTAAACCTGAAACCCAGCATTAAAAAGCTGCATTTGGTTGCATCTCTTCAAGTTTGAACCAGCTTATTCTAATAGAATTCTTGGTGGTTGGGTCACCACCACAGAATCTTGACTTTTAGTCCTAATCACACGTCTATACCAGGGCCAAAACTGTGGATTACCAGAGCAAACAAACCCCTGAGTGGGTGGCCCCCAGAGATGCTATCGCAGAAGACTGATTCCCAACCCTATAGCTCACATGATGGAAGAGGGCCAGAAGAGAACCCCAGGGAATTTCCTTTGCTTAAAAGAAAAAGTGATATCACGTGATAAAAATGGAAAACTCTCCACAGAGAATTTCTCTAATATTTCAACTAATTTTTATAGGGATTAAGTTTTTCCACTTGGTCGTCCAATGAGAGCAATTCAGACACTATCCTAATCACATAAAAGCCTAGAAGGAGACTGACCCTTCTGCAGAATCGCCATAACCCTGAAGTACCTAGAAACCTGTCTTTAATGTTAAAAAAAATTAACTTTATAATATGGTAAGGCCAACATTATTAAAATTTCTAGCAAAGGCCCTACAAAGATGCGGTGGGCTTTTTTTGTTTTTTGGTTTTGTTTTTTACTTCAAACGCTATTTTATAATTCTCACAAGCAATGTTTTATCAAATGCTTGCTTCAAAAATGCCTCTTTGGGTTCGCTGGGGGGAAAAAAATAACTTGTCAAAGCAAAGCAAAAATAGGAAACTATACAGAACATTTGAAAAGATTATACATAAACAAAAACAACTCCTAAATTTTTGGTGTCAGAAGACATTAAAGAATATAAGCCATTGTTTTAAAGATGGTTTTAAAACTGAAGTGAAATCGAAGAATTAATTTAAAAGTTTTAATAGCTGAGCAGAGATACTCATTGCAGCATTATTTTTTTTATTTTAAAGATTTTTTTTTTAATTCATTTGAGACACAGAGATACAGAGAGAGAGAGAGAGCATGAGCAGAGGCAGAGGGAGAGGGAGAAGCAGGCTCCCTGCTGAGACAGGAGCCCGACATGGGGCTCGATCCCAGGACCCCGGGACCATGACCTGAGCCGAAGGCAGACGCTCAACCATCTGAGCCACCCAGGCGCCCCTCACTGCAGCATTATTTATTGTGGTGTAAAATGTGGAAACAATCTTAATGTTCAGCAGTGGGGGAGACTGGTTAAATAAATGACAGTTATTTGCCCACGGTGAAGTACTATGCAGCCACTAAAAAAATGAACCAGATCTGTGATGTACTAAACTGAAAAGATGTCCATTGTAACTTGTTAATTTTAAAAGCAAGTCGATCAGCTAATAAAAGTGATGGTGACTGCCTCCAGGGAGGGGAAAATAAGGAGAAAGGTGAGGAATTGCTGATTTGGGTAAACCTTGCAGAACTGTGTGTGACTTTTAATAATTAGTGTATAACTCAGGTAGAGGAAAAAAGGTAATTATGACATTCCAATTTTGAAAAAAGAAAGCTCATAGAAACTAAAGTCACCCCAAAGATGTGTATTACTACACATAAATGTAATAAGAAAAGCTAGAAAGCTAAAGCCTGGCTAGTGGATTTCCCAATGGATCAATGAGTTAATCAGACATAGGAACCTGCTTCTAGAGTAAAAGTAATTCAGTACAATTCCTAATGCATACATTCTCTCTATTTCGATACTTTTCAGGGCCAACAGTATTTTGTTCAAGTCTCGGCTTATAACATGAAAGGATGGGGACCTGCTCAGACCACGGTACCGGCATGTGCCTCGCCTTCTAGTAGGTGGTGGCTGTGAACCCTCTCAAGCCTGGCCACAGGCTCCAACCTCCCCCTCCATCCACCCTCAGGATACCATTGCCATTCCTTCTCCCCACTGCTTGGGACTAACAAGACCTCCTCAGAATAGCATCTGGGCCACATAATGAATGATTCCTCTGCAGAAATGTTCCCCTGGGAGGCAACTCAGTGGGATGAAAAGAGAGGGAATTTGGAACCAGCAAGACCGAATCTGATACCCAGGATACCTTTTCTTAGCTGTGTGGCCTACAAAAGTTCCTTAAACTCTCTCCATCTGTAGAATGAGTCCAATCCTACCTTTCCCAAGGCTTTTGTGGGGAGGTTGTGAATGACACAGCAGGAGTAGCGGCCCATTCTAGCTCTCTTCTCTCCTCCTCACCCCCTCACCCACATCAAATTGATAAGGGAATGGGATATAGCAAATCTTATTTATCTGACATTCTGTCAGAAGAAAACGCTTTCTTACTAACAGGCACTCCGCTACACTCTGCTACAAATATAACATTTGTAGTGATGGCTGAAAACCCCAGCAAAAGCCTCTTCTAATTATGTGATTAATAATTTATGTCTGGTATATTTGGTATCTCTCTATTAACCAGGAAATTTAATTAACCAGAAGAAACATCTCTAGATACACCATATGATAGATTTTTCTGCATAATAGCTCTAAATTTGTTTTCATTGTTTTAAAAACCTTCAGGAAGATGATAGTTCAAAATGGTATCATATACTTCTTGTAAGAGTGCAATCTTTGTGGGACACAATTTGCCATAATAAGAACAGTCATTTCTTTTTACTCCATAATTATTTATCTAGGAATCTAACCTAAGGAAACAAAGGCAGAACAAACAGTTATGAACAAATATGCACACTGTAGCAGTGTTATCAATATAGTGAAATACCATGTATAGAGAGAACAAATATCCAATATTATTTCAATGGTTAAATAAAGTATGATATATACATATACACATTATAGAACAAAATGAAACCACTAAAATGGTGTTTAAAAAAATTCACTGTGTGGAAGAAATTCTTTATAAGTTTTATGTAAAAACAAAATGCAATTTTTTTTCACATATTTAAGCTGTGAGTTTGATTATTATTAGGTAGGCCTGTCTGCACATAACTGTCAACATTTGACAGTGGATATTTGGGTTATAGGATTGTAGGCTCTTTAGTTGTTTTTTTTTTTTATATATTTATGTGTCATGTTTTATAACAACCCTTTACCTAGAATCAACCATGAATCAGGTGGCACATTATGGGCTTTCATCAGTGTCTCACGGAATCCTCACATGAGTCCCTCATCACTGTTCCTGTCTTGTGGATAAGCACCGTCATCTTCATCATCTGCATCACTCTGAACATCAGAGCCAACATAAGACTTACTATAATGCTGGGCATTAGTCTAAGAACTTTATGTGGATCAACTCATTTAATCTTCATAACAGACCCATTGGGGTGGTTTTTATTAGTAGTTCCATTTTACTGGTAAGGGAACTATTCACATAGAGGCACATGAATACATAGAGCCCAACATCACAAAATCAGCAAGCACTGAAGTCAGGCCCAAATCCTATGGCCCTTGTCCTTATCCACTATGCTGTCCTCCTCTATTAATAAAGAAATTGGGATTTAGAGAGGATGTTGCCTTGCCCAAGGTCACAACTCTTGCATGTGGCTGAGCCAGGATTCAAGCCTACACCGATCAAGCCCATGCCATGTCTCCTATGCTGTGGGAACTAGTGCTCTGCTATCAGGCAGACAAGCAGACTAAGAGCCAGCCAGCCAACCCTTCCCGACTGCCGTTTCTGGTGGATTCACATAGCTACACCAGGTGATACAGGGCTCTGGACCACAGACACCAGAGATCTCTAAGGCCCCTGAGTCCCATGGGCATTTGATGATTTAATTATTCCAGTCTTACTTGGACATCTTTTTTATTAAAGACATCAGAAACACAAACTAATAATATTGCAAGATTAAGATACTAAGGGAAACCATCTCATTCTAGGGAGAAAAAAAAGTATATATTGTTGATGAAGGATAGAAGGGACAGAAAAGAAAAAAAGAAAATGATAGTGTCAGCTGACCTGAAGGTGGGACAAGGGAAAACTTCCCACTCCGAATGCAAATTCTGATCTGCATATGGATGCATTACTTATAAGCATCAGATGTTCTACAAACTTCAAATTCTAATCAGACACTCTCCCTCACAGCCTATTTGAAAGGGCTTTCTCCAGAATGACAAGAACAGTCTTCTAGGACTGGGAAGAGTCACTTATTACTTGCTAATTAACATAGCAACTGCCAACCTTTCTAACATGGCCCATTTGACTAGTAGGGGTATCTGGCAAAGAACTAAAGTCCAAACATGTCGTTATAGTTGCTGCAGACATGCCATATCACTTGGAAAAGAGCAATATAAAAACACTCCAGCTCTATTTATAAACAGAGTATGACATTGTGATGCAACATATATCAGTATTCAGATATTTACTAGAGGACAATGTATTCTAACATGACAGAGTAATTGGAAATTTGGTAATATGTTCCAGTAAGCTATAAAACCTTTTTTTTATATTTTTACAAAAGGCCTTAATGTGTTTTTATAGACTTATGTTATATGGTATGGTACATAATAAGAGAAAAGGACCCAGACAGGCTTGTCTGAGTTACGATCAGGAAAGCCCTGATATCGCCCCTGAATGTAAGCTCTGCATTGTGTTGCAGTTGAAGTGTCTCATTACCAGAACAGTGAACTGTATTATGTGGCACAATCTGCTCTTTTCCTACCACACTAAGTTTATTCCTGTCAGGTTCCTGATTTCTTAATATATTTTCAATTTTCTCCCTCATCCCTAAAGTCTCCTATTTTATGTAGTCGTCAGAACCTTCCAAACATCTATGAGAAAAACTCATTCTTTCCAAAAACCTTGGCATCATGTCCACTGCTCACTTGGGCTGCAATTTAGCATTAGCAATTTTGAAATGTATCATAAAGTCATCAGCTTGAGCTTGCCTCTGATGTAATAGGGCTCAGCTCAAAGAGCCAGCTCCATTTCATCTCCCCTTGCGTTGATGGCAGTATTAACACTCATTAGAATATATTAGCATGTGCAGGGCCACATAATAACTCAACCACCCAGAAGTCTTACTCAAGCAAGTAAGTAACTTACTCCTCTTATCATGAGCACTAAAGACGCATTCACCCAACTGAGGGAACAAACTCATAATGGCCTTTGGGAATCCATGATAGCAGCATTTATGATCACTGTGCCCAAATACCAGGGACACTACAGATGAGAATGAGGATCACTTGGAGTTTGATTCCTCAGACATTTCCAAATTTCCCAGTAAAAGCACCCTTCCTAGCCCAGGCTACCTGAACACCATCCTTCTATTCACAATGCTTCACCAACATTTAATGAGTGTCCCTGATGTGCCCAGAATGTGCTTTACTTACATTATTTTTTTAAACCTCAAACAACCTTTTAAAATTTTCAAAAACTCACTTTACAGAGAAGAAACCTGAGGCAAAGAGAAATTTAAGTCACGGTTTCTGCCCACAAGCAACAGTCTACAGAAGGCACCTATGCCAATTCCCTGTCTCCAGAGTTGACCACAACTAAGCCACACCACACAAACTCCAACCAAGCTCTGACCCTCCTTCCCAAAAGAAACAAAACAAAACAAACGGTATAAGGAAACGAGCACTATATGGAGGGCCATGAGACTACATTATGGTCCTGGCTCTGCCCCAGACAAGCTGAGTAACATACAACTGGAATGGTTCTCTCTGGGCCTCAGTCTTCTAAGAGGTAAAATGGAGACAGGTACCTGGGGGCGGGGGGGAGCGTAGGAAGGAGGAAGGATTCAAAAATCTGAGGCCTCCTTCTTCAAAGGGAATCACCTGACAGGGTTAGAAACGATGTTTCCATACTCACTACTCAGGGAGTTCACTCTTCATCAAGGAATTCCCTTCTTTTTTTAAGTTATGATTTACATCATGCCATGTAACAGGCATTGCGCCGGATACCAAATAAACCTCTCATTTCATTCTCACAAAAAATCCTGCAAGCTAGATACTACGTTCATTTTTCACATTACAGAGTAGAGGCCCTGTCAGTGTTAAGTTTAGTGCCTTACAGACACTGAGCCAGGAGCCCAAAGAGCCAGCATTCACACCCAGTTTTATCTGACTCCAGAACCTGTGTTCTTTCTAACTGTGCTGGACTGTTAGGTCGTGGATGGGTCAATGAGTGATGTTTTTAAAACCTAACTTTAACCATCAGGACATCTGCCTAAGGTTCTGAACAAGGGACACTCCATATTTTAAAATAAATCTGGGGGGAGGGGAATTTGAAACTGGTTCAGTTAGAATTTAAGCCTCAGATACACTCATGAACTAACGGGCTTTACTAGAAGATAGTGACTAGCATTTTTAAAGAAAGCATTTCAATTAAGAAGTGCTTTAAGTTATTGCTTTTAAAAGGTTCAGAGAGTAAAACTGGGCTGGGGGCAGATAGAAGAAGGGATGGACTATGAAGTGACAGACCTGCTGAAAAAAAAAAACCAGAGTTGGAGACAGCAGAATTACCATCTTGACATTAGTCCCATACGGGTTATTACTCTTGATATCATTATAGCCAAATGGAATGAAAATAAAAGGGGGAGAAAAATCTCAGTGGGTATTGCAATTTAAATTTGCCATGTAAGCTAATACTGTATATTTAGAGACTGAGCAGACAGGGTGGTTGGTGGCTCCGAGTATGTGCAGGGCTTGCTGCGCCAGCTAACCAAAGCAGACATTCATTAGAGCAAAATGTAGATTTCCATTTCTTGGCATCTGACATGGGCTCTTTCCTTGGAAAGAAATGTCAATTTGGCCAAAAGTGTGAAACCTACAATAAAAGCATTGGGACTGTGCATTTCATCTAGTCTGCACATTCCCACCCCTTTCTTTCCTACTGTGGAAATCCAGTTGCGATTTGGGGTGCTGCGTGGAGAGGTGGCAGGGGAGGCTGATTAGGACCCGGGATGCTGAAAACGAGGGTAAGGAGCTGGGGGGTGGAATTTGGACTCCCAGAGTCCCTGTTTTCTTTTGGCCTTCAGTTACCACTTTCTCTTGCCCTAAAACTGCCCAACACAAAAAGCCAACCACAATTGCTGTTTTGCACAGGGCCCTGAACAATGGCAGCCCCAAGCTGTGCAAGTGCTGGGTGTTGATCCAGACCCAGGGGGTGTGAGCAGAACCCAGCTCCTGAGGCTAGGCCTCAGGAGAGAGGCCTGCCCCATGTTAAAATTTCATTGTGTCTGTTTCTTTTGTTCAATAGACTGGAAAGACTATGACGACAGAGAGCCCAGACACAGGGGACAGAGTGACATTTTGGAAGGTCTGCTGCAGCAGGTCCAAGCCCTTCATCAGCATTATAGCTGCCGGGGTAAGGATCAAAATCTGTGCTGGGCCACTGACTGAGGTCTCGGTGGCGCCGGTAATGTTAGCAGTTTCCTAACTGGGTCATACCTTCTCATTCATCAGGGAGAGAGATATTAATATTTGTACATCTGGAATCACTTTACAGCACTATCTTGCTTTAACCCTTCAGAAGAGACTTCCCTCTCTTCACTCCCTTGCTCTCTTTCTCTCTCACCCACTCTCCACAGAAAAGGTTTGAAAAAAAAGCTCAAGAAAAAAAAGCAGCTGCCCTTAGTTCCCTTCCCTTTGAATTGTCCCTTCACAAAACTCAGTGTGCTGGGTCTTTGGGATATTCACCCTCGAACTTTTCAGCCCCAAGGAAAATTCCATGAGCATCCCTGAGGAAGTTTAGCCGATTTTAACAGCAACAAGAAATCTTCATGTATATTTGCAATAAAGATGGCAACGTGATTTCACATCCACTGTCTCTTTTTCATCCTCATTTTGGCAATAACCACTAAGGCTAAATGACTTGACCAAGGTCACAATGCCAGGAAAATACAGAATCAGGATTTTGACCTAGGTTTTCTGTCTCTAAGTGCAGTCTTCCTGCTACACCTCATTTTTGTGTCCCACCCTGAACATCGGGACTGGGCACTAGATGTTGATCTCACCCTGAATTTTAATCTTCCCCTGTACTACTGCTTAGGAGAAAGGAGAGCACACACATCCCTAGACCTAGCCAACTATACCCAGAAAATCTCTGAGAGGCTTTTAAAAACTTCTCTTCTATCTGGGCTCTTCAAATGGGACAGGGTCAGGTTTCTGATCTGTGTAATGATTCGTGGAACAGGCACTTAGTTTTATTTGGAGAATTAAAGCCTCCATAAAGTTTTCATTTTCCATGCTCCTTCACCCATCAGATCCCAACTGCATTACACTCTCTAGATTCAGGGCACTGCTGGGCCGGCTAGGTAAGAAATCACGGTTGAAACTAAGAGACACTAGCTGAGTTTGAATTAGACATAAAAAATCATACTTGGTCTTAGCAAACAGTTGGTCCCTACTGTATATCTGTAACAACAGAGCTCTTCAGAAGTGTTGGCCATAGCTAGAAATGAGGACAAGTGTTTGCAAGAAAATAATATTCTTTTAATGAGTAGTTCATTAGAAAATATAAATGTGCATGGAAGAAGCTGAGAAGGAAACCCAAGTGGGTTTCATTCCCAGATCTGTAGGAAAACTTTACCCATACCATGGCCTTAACGATTCCACACTGACCAAAGTATACTCAGTTCTCTGTTATCGGGGCTCATTTAAGCAGGCCAGGCATTATCTAGGCTCCTTTCTCTCCGCTGCCTCTCCATCATTCCCCTGCCCATTGGTTCTTATATGCCAGGGAAAGGTAATAAAGCAACTGAGTAGATGATTCCTTGCAATTCATAAGCCACTTCGTGTTTGGTCTTTGCCAGAGGGGGAAAACTAAAACTACTCAGGAGAATGAGGGGTTTTCATATTATCTGAGGATTTAAATGCTCTCCCCATTACTATTAGGTTACTATCTAATAATCAAGAAACAATTATCTAGGGGTGCCTGGGTGGCTCAGTTGTTAAGCATCTGTCCTTCGGCTCATGTCATGATCCCAGGGTCCTGGGATCGAGCCCCACATTGGGCTCCCTGCTAGGCGGGAGGAGTACTTCTCCCTCTCCCACTCCCCCTGCTTGTGTTCCTGCTCTCGCTGTCTCTCTATCAAATAAATAAATAATATCTTTAAAAAAAAAGAGGGGAGAAGAAACAATTATCTAGACAGCCCAATTATTTCAATAGTTTCCACTCAACTTTTATCAATGTATATGCTATTCCCCCACAGGGATGTAAATATACACACAATGTCAGGAAAAATTTAAGTAAGGCATAAGTAGAACTTCCCAAAAAGGAAAAATATTTTTTATATTTAAATGTCCTCTGGACACTTAAACAGTACCTGAAGTGGTTTTTTTTTATTTTTAAGATGCTCAGCTGAAAAAGGGTCTCTGGTCAGTAAGTTTGGAAAATGTTGCATTATATATCCCTTTCCTGGAAATGTAAAATTGGCATTACAATATTAAAGACTCTAATAAAGAGACATTTTGAATTTGGTTAAACAAGCATTTTCCAAACTTATTTGTAAAGTCATTGTAAAACTTTTTTCACAGAGTTAGTGTTCCAAGGCAAAGACTTTGGGAAATGCTGACCTATAATATGCCAAGTTAAAGGAAATGACCTCATACCAAAAAAAAAATGGAATGATTTTCAAGATAATTTAACATTACTCTGTCTCAAATGATAAACCAAGGATAATTAGGTATTACATACAGAAAAACTACAAAATTGTTATTTGAAATACTCAACTACAAGAGGGAGGCAAACCAGAAAACAGACTCTAACCTACAGAGAACAAACTGAGGGTTGCTGGAGGGAGGTGGGTGGGGAGATGGGCTAGATGGGGGATGGGTATAAAGGAAGGCACTTGTGCGGAGTGGAGCACTTGGTGTTGTATGTAAGTGAAGAATCACTGAATTCTACTCCTGAAACCAATATTACACTATATGTTAACTAACCAGAATTTAAATAAAACTTGAAACATAAAGTAAAATAAAATACTCAAGTATGTTGAGATCTGTGTGGTTGAGTGCATATACAAATCTTACAATTAGGAAAAAGAATTATTTCAAATCCCAATTCTACTACTTTCTAGCTGTGTATCCCTGAGAAAAGCATTTGACCTCTCTGAGCCATAGCTTCCCCATCAGAAAAAATCAAGATAATAGTATCTATCTTTCAGGATTGTTAGGAGGATTAAATTAGATAATGCATTAATAGTGTAGGCACTTCACAAACTCCAGTTTATTTTCCTTCCATTGCTCTTCCAGATGAAGAATAGAGCCTCTCTTTCTCCTTGGCACTTTACTGATACATCCTAGAATTAAAGTGTAATCACTGACTGCATTGTAATGAGCCTGGAATGCTCAGTAAATACACAGTGTATTCCAAATGCAGAAGTAATAACAAAACAACCCTCCTAATACCAAAGCCCTACATGGGAGATACCAAAACCCACATTAATTTCTGTATTTTGGCTAAAGAAGTGACCACAGTTAATCTGCATGTTCAGTACTGGGATGCAAATTCACTGGAGATGTTGAGCAGCCTTTATTGCTCACACGGTTTATGCCCCGACATACATGATGAGTCATAAAGAAGCCAGTTGTATTCACCATAGCAGTGCCCTGTGAGAGTGAATTTCAGTTATCATCCAATTTCTCAGCTCGCAAACATCAACTGAAACACAGCCTACTATGTGTCAGGTGCTACACATATCAATATGGATAAAATAAACTCCCTGTGTGCCAAGCACTTGAAAGCTAAAGAATTACTGCATTTGGAGCCCAGAAAACCGACCATTGTTCCAGAGCCCTGAGCGACGCAGAGACAGAAGCCAGAATAGAAGCCACTGTATCAATGGCTCAGTGTGTCAGTACAGACCCTGAAACAGTTAAAGATGAGCTATATCATGCTGCAGTAACCAAATGACCCCCCAAATATTTACTTCTCCCACAAGCTATATGTCTACCACTGGTCAGCTGAGGGCTGTCCTGTGTTGTCATCATCCTTTCTCTAGAAATTTTACCAGCACCCACGGGAGAAGGAAAAACTCCTGAATGTCTCATATGGACAGGACTTTATGTGTGTCACTTACATTCAAAACTCATTGGCCAGAACTGGCCACATGGCTACACCCAACGACAGCGTTCCAAGAAGTCAAATTCTTTCATGTGCCCAGAATGGAGGAGACCCGGAATATTTAATATTTGCACAGGCCCCTTTCCCAACCAGTAGTAGTAGTTCTCAGTTTTCTTTTTGTTTTTTCAGTTTAATCTTCATTTTAATTTACATGATGTATGATTATAATGTGAGAGGGATCTTAGTGTAAGCAGCTAAGATCACGGATTAGCTGGGTTCAAATTCAGACTGGACATTTACTAGCTGTGTGACCTTGAGCACTTACCTACCCTCTCTATAACTCAGTTTGCTCACCTGTAAAATGCAGATAAGAATTATCTATACTTGGGGCACCTGGGTGGCTCAGTCCGTTAAGCTTCTAACTCTTGGTTTTGGCGCAGGTCATGATCTTGCAGTCATGGGATCAAGCCCCGCATCGGACTTTGTGCTCAGTGCAGAGTCTGCTTCAGATTCCCTCTTCCTCTCCCTCCTGCTTGTGCTCTCTCTCTCAAATAAATAAAATCTTATTTAAAAAAAAAAAAAGAATTATCTATACTTGTCAGCCATTTTTTAAGGACTGAATGACTTTTTTTTTTAAAAGATTTTTTTTATTTATTCATAAGAGACAGAGAGAGAGAGGCAGAGAGAGAAGCAGGCTCCCCGCTGAGCAGGGAGCCCGATGCAGGACTCGATCGCAGGACTCTGGGATCATGACCCCAGCCGGAGGCAGACACTTAACCATCTGAGCCTCCCAGGCCCCAGGACTGAATGACTTTAAATAAGTAAAGCACTTAAGAGCTTTATTATTTAAAGAAAGAAATTCCTCCCATTCTCCATTTTTTATTCCCCAAAGGCTCAATTCTTTTAGCCAGTTATTTTGATATTTTCTTCATATCTCTAAATAACATGTTTATATTGCTAATCTTTGATTTTTTTTTTAACGAGGCATTACCTAAGAAAAGCTGATTTCTCTTTTTTCCCCTCCCCCCTTACTTACGGATTACAATTCCTACCCTTTGTCCTCCTAATATATTTGTATTGTAATTTTAGTAAGATCAGTATTTATTGCTTACATTATACTGATCACTTAATTCTACGATTATTTTCCCTTCCTGGACAACTTGTTGTTCTCCCTGTACTTAACAGTTATCTTTTATTGTATGCTTGTTTGTTTTTCTATGTGGTTATAGCTAATTAATCCCCAAGCTATCCTCCAGTTATGTCAATTTTCTCTCAATCCAATCGAATATATTAGTACTGTTTCAATTGCTTCTTCTTAAAGAAACCTCTCCGAGCCCTCTGACCCACTCCAACCTAGACTGGTTGCTGGCTGCCTGTGTCTGGCGCGCAGCTGGCCCCGTAGGATCTCCTTTCAACCACCATATTGAGGACTCTTCTGGCCACCCTCCAATCTTGGATCGCTTCTTTTGGTATCCCATGTCTTACTTTTTCTTGGTTAGTTCTTCATTTTGGTGGAGTCCTTACTCTAGTAATTTCCTGAGAGGATTCTTGGGAGCTAACTTTTGGATACACTGAATGTCTAAAAATGCATTTATTCTACTTACCACTTATTTAAGGTTTCAGTTAAGTACAGAATTCTAGGTTGAAATAATTTTCTGTCAGGTTTTGAAGGTGCTGCTTTGTCCTTTTCTAGCTTTCAGTACTGAGAAGTCTGATGTTTCATTCTGATTCCAGAGGTTTTGTAGGATACCTTTTTTTCTTCTTCTCCGGCAGGTTTTTAAGTTGGGTTGTTTTTTTTTTAACTTCGGTACTCTAAAAACTGCTTTGATATTCTCATGTCTCTGAATAACATGTTTATATTGCTAATTCTTGATTTTTTTTTAATTTGAGGCATCACCTCACTAAGGAAGGATGATTTCCCTTTTTCCCCTCCCCGCCTCTTACATGCACATTATAATTCCTAACCCTCATCCTCTTAATATACTGAATAATATTAAAAATGCACTACGCCTTCGTGTGCATTGTACTGTTGTCTGTTGTGCTGGGCACCTGGCAAACCCTGTCAATATGGGAAGCTACACCCTTCAATTATGGGATATATTCTTAAAAGTTAATTATTTCTCCCCCTCTTTTTTCCTCTGCTCCCTCCTACTAGGACTCATAGCCTGATGTTGAACCTCCTAGGTTAGCCCATTAATTTTTCTTTTTCTCTTCTGCTTTCCATCCCCATGCCCTTATTCTCTTTCTCAGGAATTTCTGCAACCTTATTTTCTAAGCCTTCTATTGGGTGTTTCAGTTTTTGATAGTATATTTTTTAATTTCCAGTGCTTTCTTTTATTCTCTGAATGTTTCTCTTAAAAACTCCTATCCTTTTCACAAGGATGCAGTGCCTTTGTTTCTCTCTCAGGCTATTAATGATAGGCTTCGTTTCATTTTATAGGTTCTTCTCTCAGCATTCTCTCTCCTCTAAATTGCTCTTTTGTTTATTTGGTTTTGGCCTCTGTCTTTCCTGTTAGATGTTTTTCACATCTGCCTGGTGATCCTTGGATGTTCACCGAGATTTAAGAAAAGAGAGCTCAGTAGCTGTTGGGGAGCTCTGAGCACATGGATAGGGCTTTTTATCTATAGGCTTCACTATAGGGTGATCTGGCATGGCCTTTTCTTTCAGAGACCAATGAAAGCACTGTCAGGAGCTTTTGAGTGAATTCTCTTAGTCTGGTCAGAGTCTCCAGAATGTTTCTGCCAGTGTCCTTCCTGGAGGGTGTAAGTTTGAGTACCAGTGTTCTGAGAGTCTGATGGGGAAATAATCTGTATGGAAACTTTCATTTCATCCACCTGTTTTGGGTACAGTACTACTCTCCCACCCTCATTTTTAACTGTACTCCATGTCTCCCACTCTAGAAACCCGTTTTTATATTTTTCAGAGAATAAGCCACTAGCTTTTTTTCTAGAGTGGGGAAGGGGTATTTGTCCATCTATGCAGGTTATAGGAGGAAATCTAGAAGTCTGACTGCTTTTTAAACAGACTTCAACAAATCCCTCTGATTTTAGCTCCACAGTCATCCCCCACTTCCAGCAGTTGTGGTGCCCAAGGGGTGAATCGGGTTACTTCTCAGCCTTCTTCACTGCTGGCTTAGGATTCATCTTTCTCAAGTCTGCTAAATCCATCTGTCCATCTGCTTTCCAGCTACCAACGTTCACTTGCTTTTGTTCCCTTTCCCATCTCTTTGTCTTTATAGATTTATGTAGTTTCCTTTTTTAAATCTCTTTACTCTGGTTTTAGTGAGATTCAGGGAGAGAGTAGCATGTAATGAATATGTTCAATATGTTGCCTTTAACCGGAAGTCCCAGCAGCATCATTTTCAAGCACAGTGTGACCAGCCAAATTCATGTTCAAGTCAGAAAAAAATGTTTTTGCTTTGTTCTGCCAGGAACAACCATTACCAGCACTAGCCTGAAGCTGGCATGAATGCTTGTGTCAGTCAGCTCATTCCCAACTGCTCCTATAGGATCATAAGGAGAAGCACACTGGGCCTCAGCCACAGGCTATCCGCCCAGCTTTCCATGCCTAACAGCAATGATGTAGACCATGTTCCCACCCCAGTGACACATCTGTCCGAAGTCTGGTGATGACCCCAACAACCTCAGCTTCCCTTCATGACACAGACTATGAGAACTGAAATCAGTGATCATTTAGCTCAGCTCCATGGAGTACTGTTTGTAAAGATTATCTGGGGACGTCTGCAAGTTTTATCAGTGAAAGCTCCAGGTTGTAAACAGAGATAAACAGAAGCAATGGATGATTTGCTCATCAATATAGCCATAGTGCATTATAGTGTACAGAAAAATATTTGTTCAGTAAATTAATGTCTCGGTTTTTCTGGGTACTGGCTTTTCAGTCTTGAGCAATCCATTCTAACCTCTCAATCTGTTTCTTCTTCGGAATAATAATGATGACAATCATACCAATGCCTACAACTATTTTTGTAAGCCAACATATACACTGGAAAAAATTGCCCCAGAATGCTAGCCGTGGTTGTACTGAAGTGGGTGGAGTTTTGTTCTTTTTATCTGTTCTCCAGACTTTCTGTAATGTGCCTATATTAATTGTATAATGAAAAAAAATTAATGGAATATATAGACTAACAAGAAGAGCTTTGCCAACATTGAGAAATGTATGAATATTAAATGCAGTGGGAGGAAGGCAAAGATTTGATTCCATTTCTTTTTATCCCACATTATAATAAATCACTCATCTGGAAAATATAAACAAAATGCCTAAGTGGTTTCCCCTGGAGTTATAAATGTTACTCATCTCCAGCATTTTGGAGGAGCTGATCATTAATTGAGGTAACCACTGGCAACTCAAGATATAAGAGCTTTTTGTAGGAATGAATGAGCTGAATCCCTACATGAAACTGAGGATAAGTGACACCAAGGGAACAGGGAAGAGGAAGGCAGGGAGGTGGGAAGAAGGTACTGGGAGTGTTGCATTGCCAATGGAATTTACAGTGTATTTTTTTCTGTGTTTCAGAAACTTCAAAATTACAAACCACAGGCCGCAAGCAGTCAGTCTCAAGGAGCCTGAAACACCTATTCCATTCCTCAAATAAGTTTGTGAAGACCTTAAAACGGTGGGTCCTATTGCAGTTTTTCCAGGAAGTCTTAATTTCTCAGGAATCAGCTGGTTTGGATTCTTAGTAGCAACATGATAGAAATTTCCTCTGTTATTAAAAGAGCATGAAATTCACTTTTCTCCTGAGAATTAGGGCAAGGTAATAATTTCGCTGAGTTCTAGCCTGTGAACATGTGATACTGAGCAGCACTATGATCATAGGTATATTTTAAATGATCTTTTATCATGACCAAAAATATGTTTTTCCATGATTCAAGCTTGGTAGAAGAGACACTTGAAGACACTTCTTTATTTTGCTTTTTCTTTTTAGGGGACTCTACTTAGCCGTTATATTTTATTACAAAGACAATATGTTAGTCACCAATGAAGATCAAATACCGATTGCTGAAATTGATGACTCTCACACCAGTTCCATTACACAAGATTTTCTGTGGTTCACAAAGGTATACTGAGTTCTGACTTCATTTTTCCCCAGTTTGCACCAATGCTTCTGTGCATAAATCTCTGAAACCTTTGTTGAGGAGTCTCCAGTGATCAAAGTATTGGGGTGGGAGTAAATTCTCTCAAAGGTCTTCTTTCAGCCCTGATATGCCCTGTGCCATAAAAAAATGTGAAAGTAGCATCTACGCTACATTTTCAAAGCAAAGAAGCTCACATTCTGTCAGACCGTGTCTCCACTATTCTGAGTTATGGGATCATTTGGCAAAGACTAAAATGTGGATCTGACTATTTCATTAACATTCAGATCTTTTTCCAATTGGACAGAGATCAAAAAGTTGTTTTGCATGTATCTGAAAATGGACTGGAGAACAAACATCAGGGGTCAGGTTTCCTTTTCCCTGCTTTTTGCTTTGATGCCACAACCTAAATCATGTACTGGCTTGGATGATGATATGACCTCGTGACTTCTTTTGCAGCTGTCTTGTATGTGGGAAGATATAAGGTGGTTGAGACAAAGCGTACCTATCTCCATGTCCTCATCCACGGTGCTGCAAACTCGGCAGAAGATGCTTGCAGCAACGGCCCAGCTACAGGTGAGGGGCCAGGTTTCAACCCAGATTCCCAAGGAAATCTTAGAAAAGCTTGGTCAGTTCAGTTACCAAGCCCACCTGGAAAGGAAAAGGACAGGCTCCTTTCTCTTTTAGATCCTTAAGCATATAAAGGCTTCTTACGCAGTCTGAGCTGCACATCTGTTCATGTAGGGAAACTGTGCCTTTGGCAATTTCCTGGACAAGGAACAAGGGTCTCTCTTCAAGAGTCTGGGAGTGACCCCCTAAACAAGAGGTGAGACTTGAGTTCTGGATTTGATATTAATCAGTCAACTCATTTCTCCTTTCTGGGCCTCAGTTTCATCACTTGCAAAATAAGAGGAGTTTGGCTCAATCACAGGACAAACCTTGCTGCTCTGGCATCCTATGCATCTAACTACTGTATAGAGATGGAAAAAGAGACCAGCAGACATTTTGAAGAGTTTCTTGGCTTGATCTTTTGTTAAAGCACAGGAGTTTGCATACATTTTTGCTTAGAAAGAAAGAAAGAAAAAATTCTTAGAAGCTTACCTTTAATCCTGAATTTATTCGTCCTTCCATATTATTAACCTAATCAGATCAGGTCCCCAAGCCCTACAAGAATATTTATAGGTTACAAAGCCCCTCCTAAAAATGACACTGAATTTTAACCAAGTTCTTCTGGGTTTCCTTTCATTGTGTTCTGGTATTACCTGAATTTGTGGAGTCTGTAAGAGAGCACTGAGCCTTTATCAGCAATGGGTATTTACCTACAAAGCTGTCAGTTACACAAACCCCAGAAATACACATAACAGGAATCTATGTAGCTGTGTTTGGCCAGGCCATACCAGCCAAGGCATAAAAATAGGATCATAACAACAAAAAAATATTTCTGTGGCTCCACCCCCACCGGCAATTATAGGAACTTCATTTCTTGACCCACACAATAACAGTTCAGCCACCTGAAATAGTAACAATTATTGTGTTGCTATTCTGATTCTGAAAGGCAACTCTTACTCCTCCTGTGCTACACTCCATTGCATGAACAGCTTACTGCCTGTGTGCTCAGTGGCCTCAGAGATTTTAGCAAACATGCTATTTCAACTCACTCTTGACTACAAAATCTTCTTCAACTCAAGGAAAAGTTCTTGGAGCTAGGCCATGATGACTGTACTGAATTCAAAGTGCCCTTTCCTTTCATCACTGATCAGCTTGAGTTGGAACAAGCCACTGTACCGCAAACTGCTCTTTCCTTAGGATAATATTCATTCCCAGAAGGCTCCTTGGTACCTTACTTCTTTCTCAGGAGACTCAGACACCTTAGTGGACTCTTCATTAACCCATCATACAGCCTAGACATGTTTGGATCACAGACTGAACAAGCTTAGAATTTCCAATGGGGCTCTTTATTCCTAGAACACATTCATCTCGTATCAGTAATATGAGAAGAGTCTGGCTATCACAGCCAGCACAGCTAGATACTGAGGAGCTAAAGAGAAGCCATGATGGTCAGTGTGCCCCTACTCGACTACTCCCTGGCCCCCCAATATATCAACCCCACCACTTCTCATAATTTATCAACCCTCTTCTGATGTCATTTCCTTCTTTTGCCCAGCTTAGATTCCTTGGCCCATCCTAATCACTCCCTTGAAAATATTCTAAATTTCTGGCCACTGTCTCCCCCCACCCATATTTACTTGGAAAAAATCCAAGCCTGAATGAATCCAACATGTCTACACTGGAGTACTTGCAGACTAGTGCATAAAAGTCACCAAAAAAGGGGCTGACTGTTTCTTTGTTAAATTCATGGCTACAATTCTCACATATAAGTTACCTAGTGATCACATGCCATTTCTCTACTAATTTTACTTTCCCAAACTGTAAGGCAACTATTTAAAACCTTCTCCCTTCTCTTGCACCCCTACCCCTTCCCCACACTCTACAACCCTATATCAGGTGATGATTTCACTGTATAATTCATTAAGAAAATAAATGGGAATTCTTTTCCCACCACCAAGTTGCAAAGCCTCCTGGCATTGACCCCACTTTCTCTTTCATTGCTCCTATTACAATAGTATTGGTTGAATAAATGAATGTATTTGTCTGTCCAACCTCTGTACCCCAAAGATCACACCTGGGAGTACTCTATTAAAAAAAAAAAAAAAAAGGGCGCCTGGGTGGCTCGGTCGGTTGAGCGACTGCCTTCGGCTCAGGTCATGATCCCAGAGTCCTGGGATCGAGTCCCACATCGGGCTCCCTGCTCTGCGGGGAGCCTGCTTCTCCCTCTCCCACTCCCCCTGCTTGTGTTCCCTCTCTCGCTGTGTCTCTCTCCATCAAATAAATAAATAAAATCTTTAAAAAAAAAAAAAAAAAGGATCAACAGAAATACTATAACTCATGCCATAGTCACCACCTGGATAGTTCACCAGCCCTGCATGGTGACCAGCGCCTCAGAGTACTCAGTAAATAGTTACCCTTTACAGTACCCAAAAGGCCAGAGCACTGCTATACATTACCTCTCTACTTCACATTTCTGTTTGCCTGCTTAAATAACAGGAATCTTTGTCATTTTGTTTTGTTTTGTTTTGTAGGACCTATTGCCCAAACCATTTGCTGATCTTTAGGATGAAAATGTCTAAAAATAGTGATGCCACCTTTGATTTTTAGGCAGCGGGAAGGGAGTGTGACAGGCACACAAAACATATTTCACAAGAGGAATAAAACTGAATTTGGGGAAATTGCTACTTAATATTTTAGGTCTCTTTGCTAATCTAACATTTTTTATGATGTTAAGAGGAAAGTAAAAATGCATTCTTAAATAGCTTGATTGGCATCAGCCATACATAAATCCTGTGGACTTACCTCTGGTATATTTCACTGTGCTGTCCTCCCCTTTCCAGCATCACTACCACTGCCTGATTATTCCAGTTACATCAAAAGCCTCCAAAGTCATGCTCCTGCTTCCAGTATCATATATACTAGAATATATATATTCCAATATACTCTCCAATCCTTTCTCCACACTTCTGCCAGAGTAGCCAATAAAAGATTCTGACCATGTCATGCCCTGGCTTGTGCTCTTTCAAGAGTAGCTCAGACATTTTATCCCCACCGTCACCATCTTTCTCCTCCTATTTCCATCGCACACTGACTTACCTTCACACAGTGCATACCAGTCACTGTGCACCAGGTGCCTTATATCCCAATTTCAGCTCTGTAGTGAGGTCCTTTAATACATAATAATAAATAATAATTACAAAACAACAACTTTCGTTTATTTCACAGAATACATGCCAGACACTGTGATAAGTGCTTTACAAACTGTATCTCACTTAACCTCCACCACACCCTAATGAGAAAGTAGTATTATTGATATTCATTTAACAGATGATAGAACTGAGGCCTAGAAAAGGTTATATAACTTGCCCAAAGTTGCACTAATAGGAAGTAGCAGAGTCTGGATACAAATCCAGATCTATATGACTCTAAAGTCTACATTTTTTCCAATGCTTCATCATCTTATTATGCATTCATTTACAAAAAGCAGACAAAAATTTTAAATAGGAGAAATTACCCACATTATAGCTTAAAAAGTAAAAGTAGTCTATTCTGCATCATTGGGAGCTGATTTAGGAGGAGTGGTCTTAGATTTTATTTGAAAGAAGGTAAAGTATGAATTAATTGATTAATATGACCTAAGCAGGAGGAAAGACAATTATCTGCCAGCATTTGGAGGGGGAAAAAAATAGTAAGATGAGAAAACCCATGAGTGGCCAAGACCCCACACTGTTTTTCCCACCCTTAGGAAAGTGAGAGTCCCCAAGAGGCAGAAGCATACATTGCTCTTATATTGAGGGGTATCCGAAATACCCTCAAAATACAATAATCATCTGACACTGTAGATTGGGTTACATTAAATTTTCCTCTTTCATGACTTTTAGAAATTAGTGCTAGTGAGTAAACGCCAGGTAATACACAAATCACATGTCTTTTTCATTTTTCAAGAAGGGGGATAAAGGTTTCCCCATAATTTTACTCTCCTTTTCCAGGCCTTCATATCTTTACTCTGGATTTCCTTCAACTTTTCATGTCACCCCAAGCTGAATAAAGGTCTCTAAATAGTGTGCTTATCTGTCTAAGGCTTACTGATAGTCCTGTGATTTGTTCTGATTATAACCGAGATGCATTCCTGTGAGCCATCAGGTGGCTTTTATTCCTGTTTAACTTGTAGGATTCTCAGGGTTTCCAGATCTCCCAATCTTGATCGCATAGCATGAAAGGTATTAAGGTGGTTTGGTTTTCCTTTAGGTCCTAAAGAATCCCAAATTTGCCCTCTTGCAACATGGTTGTAGTTTATTTTCACAAGGATATTCTGCTTTGAAATTGGGCTCTCCCCAGAGCTAGTTCTCCAACGCAATTTGATGTCAATAAAGAATTTCAGGAATACTTTTAGTGCTTTCTAATTCAAACTGTTGGTCAGCATATCCAATGCTGATGATAATTCTGCTTAAATGCAGTGACCACCACATTCAATGTCTCCCCACGAGTTTTGGTCCAAAATAAATCATATTTTCCAGTGTCCTAATGATAAAATGTTAATTCAGTCAACAAAGACTTATTGGGCTATTAATATGTGTCAGGCACTGTGCAAGTAACCCAGAGACACAGAAATGAAACATGAGCTCATGACATGTACATCAATCTGCAGGAAAGCCAGAGTCATACTAAAATACAAGTGTGTACAGGAAACAACAGGGGACAAAAGAAGGGATGGTCAATTCTGAGAGTTGAGAAAGTCCTCCCAGAAAGGATGAAACCTAGGGGGAGTCCTGAAAAAGAGTAAGTATAAGCCAGGGTGGGATTCCAATTAGAACATAAAGAAAGCCCATACCCTACTTGTCTGAAGCTTGAGAATTACAAAATACTTTCTCAGGCACTGTTTCATTTAATCCCCCAAACACTCTGTAAGGTAAGGATTAGCGTAAGGGCTGACCCTTAATTTTAGATGATGAAACTCGGGGCCAGAGAGGGTAAAAACTTCTTCAGAAGTCTAAGAGTGAATGAACAGGAGCCGCCCTGGAACTCAGCGCCAGTGTAACTAAAGGCTTAGCAGCGGTGGCATGCTGGAACCAACTTACTGTGGCTCAGGAGAGCCAACTGTTAAATATTCAGGAATTCTGAAGGCCTGCTGTCAAACTCTTGGTGGCTTGGTAGCTTTAAATTGGCTAGCATTAGTGGGAGCATTTACACCACAGAAATTGGCCTATGTTATAAATCAGGCCCTCTTTTTTTTTTGATAGCCAGTTTACCAGTTTATTTACCAGTATTACTTGGCAGCAAACTACCTTTCTATAAACTGTATTACTACAGAGGGCTGGATGAAAAGCCTTACCCAATTAACTTCTCTAGATTTAGAAGTCAGTTACTGAAAAGAATAATCTGACTGAATGATTAGGTTATTTTAAAAAAATAATGATCCCACCAAATGTTTATATGTCAATAATTATTTATGAAATTTCTTACTTATGTGTCCAGTTCTAATGAGGACAAATAAAAGATATAAGACACAGTCTCTACCTGGAAGGAATATTCCCGTGTTTTCACAGCTGTAGATACGGACCAGCTGGCTCATTCATTTTTAGGTCATCCGTGTCACTTTTCCAAGTTCTGGTTCTACTTTCCGCTCTCCTGCCAACGGTCATCAACATTTATCTGAGCTCACCAATGGCAGCTGGGAGCTCTGAGATGATTTATTTATATTTTTGAAAAATCACAGATATTCAAAGTAAAAGGGTGTTTTATCCTATTCATCCAGTGTTCTAGGTTAAAAATCTTCAAACCCTGAGTATTTTTAACACTCTGTTTATTTTAGTAACATCTGCCTGGACCCCTCCACATTTGATGTGGCATCTTTCTCTTCCTACCTTACTAAAAGTATTGTCTGCCTCAGTTGACCTAGCTCACAAACAATTTTAACATAATTTTAAATAAATAGAAACCCCTGAAATTCAGATAAGTCAAACCAGGCCAATCTCCCAATTAAAGTATCTTGAAAGGAATGTGCAGTCATTTGGGGACCTGTACAATGTGCTACATTGTCAATTCACTTCTTCATTTTAAACAACCCCACTTCATACCAGCTTACTGTAGATCTCTTGAAAACTCCACAAGTGGCATACTTGAAATATCAGGCATTTTTCTTTAAAACATCTGGGATTCTCTTCAAGTGCTGGTAACTGAGGTCTATGTGCTGGTGTGTCTATGTGGGTAAGAGATATTTACAGATATTGAATTTGCTTAAAAAAACATAATTTTTGTGCCTCTTGCTATAATCTTTGCAGGCTTATGGTGAAGAGATTTTCTTTGAGCTTCTGTTAAGTACATTTCTGTGGTGCCACATATTCTAGGTTTAAGTTTGCTTTAAAAAAAAAAAAAACTTTTCAGAAATATCAGTTAATTATGCAGTGTCTTTTGTTGCAGTTATGTTGCTTTGTTTGCACAATATCATCCCAGCTACCAGAAATCTATTTGTTTCTAGAATTTACTTGGAACACACAACTTGGGAAGAGTTTACTATGAGCCCATTAAAGACCGGCATGGAAACATCCTCATAGTCACCATCAGAGAAGTGGAGATGCTCTATTCATTTTTTAATGGCAAATGGATGCAGATCTCAAAGCTGCAAAGCCAGAGGAAGTCTTTGTCAACACCCGAGGAGCCAACAGCCTTAGACATATTACTGATCACCATCCAGGTATGTAGTCTTTTCAATTTTCTAATACTGCATATTTAAAGTTCCAAACACACTTATTGAGATTCTAGTGACATATACCAAGAGCCATTTACAAATGCAGTGATGGAGTGGAGAGGGCCCAGAGTTATTGCTTGTATTGCGCACACAGGGAAGATTCAGAAGCTTAGTTTTTACTTACCACTCTCCAGATCTGGAATTCATCAATCGATACAAGTGGTGAGCACTCTGAAAAGACCCCTGACCAAAGAACCAATGAGAAACTTTTAGACAAATATTTGAGTAGGGGTCTATAGGTAGTATAATCAAAACATTAAACCAATACCTGAAGAGACTATAATAATAATAACACATTTCTGGACTCTGTGTGTGTAAAACACTCTGAACAAAAACACTCTTAACACTTATTTACTCATTTGTTCCTTCTAATGCTCCCCTGGGTCAGACAGGCATGATTAAGTCCAGTTTAGGAATGAAATGACTGAGGCTCGAAGAAATTATATGGCATATGGACACACAGAGAGGCAGAGTTAGTGAAGCTAACGAAGCTCCAGCACATTCAGCTCTTGACCTGTACAAGCCCCTTCCAATGCCCTGGCAGGGATCCTAAGAATTTTGTATTCTTCTCCTTAAAGAAGGCACCAAAAATTGTATTCACTTCAGTCCCCACAAAACTTGAATTTGCCCCTGGGCACACAGCTAGAAAATGGCAGGGCTGAAACCTAAACTCAGATCTTCTGACTGGACTCAGGCATCTTTCTGCCATGTCACATCACATTCCCGGGCAGGAGTTACGATTGCAGTCATGAGGGACTACAGATACAGGATGAAAGACTCGCCTGGGAATGGAATAGCCACCAAAATTCAAAATTTGGGCAGCTTAGATCAAGACTCAGGCTGGCTGGCAAAATCAGGATACAAAGCACATCTTCTGCTCGAGTCCAGGGCTCTCTCCACACCACCACACCCCTCACATGTTCTTATGTGAACACAGGCGGTCACACTGTTTCTCTTTTCTTTTCTTTTCTTGCTTTCTTGCTTTCTTGCTTTTTTGCTTTCTTTCTTTCTTGTTTCTTTCTTTCTTGCTTGCTTGCTTGCTTGCTTGCTTGCTTTTTCTTTTTCTTTTTTTAAACCCAGTCATGGGGATGAGTTCTATAGTACTCTCCAGTTAGGTGGTAAAGCTGGCAGATACACTACCCTGATTGAGCTCTGGGCAACCAATGGCATATATGTGCAAGACGGCCAGCCCAGAGTAATGGGAAAGAAAGGGCTCTGTCCCACATAAACAAGCCAAACCCCACCCTTGGTGCCTGTAGCCCTTCGTGATCACCCTAAAAAGCTAAGCCACCAGCCCATCATCCCACTATCTTATTTTCATTTCCTCCACCGAGGAGTGATTGATACAATAATCTCACCTTTCCATTCCTTGCACTAGCCCAAACCAGAATGGAGTCCAGTGTAGCAAAGGTAAGCTAATTGGTCAAAGCCAATACGTCTGGCTTTGATTTTATGGAATTTGGGTTCCTATGAAATGGATAGAGGGCGAATGTGTGTGTGTGTGTGTGTGTGTGTGTGTGTGTAGGAGGTGAGGGCAGGGAACACAGACACATTCGTGGCTCCCCTCTTCACCCTTTATAAGCAAGTGCTAAAAGAAACATTTAAAAAATCATAATAAACTGAGCTTTTACAGGGTGACTAATACGCTAATCCCTTATAGGGATAAACTGGGGTCTGGGCTACCTTTGCTCCTAGAAACACAGCACAGGCCCCAGCATGATATAATACCTGGTTTCTCCTAGACTTATTACATTAAAAATGTGTTACAGGTGCAGAAAAATTCCAATCTGGCAAAAGGTTGTTAGAGAAGGAGACCAAAAATAGAGGCAAGATCAGGTTTCCACCCAGATTCAAGTGGAAAATTTACCCCCTCTGACTGGCACACTTCTGCTTGATGTCACTCCCATCCACCCCCACTCTCCTTCTCCTCCTCCTACTTCTTCTCTCTCCCCTCCTTCCATACAGATCTTAAACTGGAGAGGAAATGGGGAATAAAACTACTGGGGCTGGTATCCAGTCACGCCTGGACTTTAATTATGTCAGGAGTTGGCCCCACCAACTCAACATGGAAGTAGTCACAAGTTTTGGTGTTTGCCCAAAGCAGGCTGGGTAACTTCCCACAAATCTGGGCTACAAACCACTCTCTTCTCTCGTGGTCAGTAGAGTGATAACCACCAGACCTTCAGATGGGAAGCTTAGGCTTCTTCCTGTCATATCACAACACATACTGAGGCACCACTTCGGAATCTGGCTGTCTGGTTATGATTCCTGACTCCACCTTGTCTAATTATATGACTAGGGCAACTTAATTTCTGATCTCTCATATTTCCTCCTCTGCAAGAAACTCTACTTCATAGGGTTCTAATGAAGATTAAATGAGTGACTACATAAAGCATTAGAAGAGTAGCACCAAGTGAGCACTCAATAAATGTTAGTGATTGTTATTATTTCTCCACTCAGAAAAATCCAAACAATGCTTGGCCCTCCTCAGAGCATACCTAGGCCATCTCCTCCCCTCCCGACCCTCCCACAGACCCTGGAACTGGCTCAGTCATCCCTTGGGGCATCGTACCACTCCCTCTATCTTTCCATAAGAACTAAGGAAAAGTTGTATAAAAATTGTACAATCTGCAATGGGGTTTTCAAAACAGGTAAGGGCTCTAACAAAATCTGTATCCATAACTAATCTACTAATCTCTAGGGCCCCAAGGAAGTTCCAGGGTCTAACCCTCTCAAATTCCTGATCCTCTCAAGTCCCAGACCTTCATTACAGGCCTTTCTCATATCTAGAAGGAAGAAATCCTTTAAGAAAAAAAAAAGAAAGAAAGAAATCCTTCCCACACTTGTCTGGGAAGGAGAAGAGAGTTATCATGAACAAATTAGAGTCCCTCTGAGCAAACTAATTGGCAATGAGAGTATTTCCAATAGGGAGGCCCCTCTCAGGTGCTGAGTTACTCAGACATTGATCTCCAGGGTCACCTTAATAACTGGAAACTTCACAGGTGAACTCTTCTTTGAAGATTAATCTTTCACATTCGTACTATATTTTCAAGTTTATAACACTTTGTCACATCTATAGTATCATTTGATCTTCGTGAAAACCCAGCGAGATTGAGTGGGCAGTTTTACTGTGTCCCATTCACAGATGAAGCTACGGATTTCAGGGAAATAACTCGTCAAGGTCATATAAGCCAAAAAGCAAAAGAGGAGAAACTAGGACCCAAATCTTCTGACTCCTAGCCAGGTCCCCTTCCCATTCTGCCAAGCTGCTTTACACGCCCTCTCCCTCCTTTTCTCTGAATCCTTGAAAAAAAAAGTATCATCTTAGAGAAGCCTGTGAGGCCTGCCTTCTGTCCCCTCCAAGCCTTGTTCTTCTTCTCCTCCTCCTTAGGCATTCCTTATCACCCTGTATCTACTTATCCCTGCTATACCCAGGGCCTACTATCTCTTCAGCCCTTTTCTGTTGCTGTTTCTTTTTTCCAGCACATTCTTGCTCTTTCTACCTCCAAGCAGCCCCCAACATGGGAATCAAAAACTATAGGAATCAGGAAGAGGAATGAAAATGAGCCAGTCGAGCTGGACATGAGGAACAACTGGGTTCACACAAAAACTTGTTTAGCAATGTTCAGAGCAGAATATTCAAGTAGCCAAAGAGTGGTGGAACAACCAAATGTCCAACAATTAATGAATGGATGAACAAAAGTGGTATATCCATAAATGGAATATTATTCAGCCATAAAAATGAGTGAAGTACTAATCCATGCTGCAAAGTGTATGAACGTTAACGTTGAGAACATTATGTTAAGTGAAAGAAGCCAGGCACAAAATGCCACATATTGTACAATTCCATTTATATGAAATATCCAGAATATGCAAATCCACAGAGACAGAAAGCAGATGATGGAGGAGGGACTAGAGCATGACAGCTAATGAATGCAAGGCTTCTTTGTGGAGTGATGAAAATGATCTGGAATTAGGTAGTGCTGATAGTTACACAAGCTTGTGAACATAGGAAAAAAACACAGAATCTCACACCTTAAAAGGGTGAATGTTATAGTATGTGAATTATATTTCAATTTAAAAAAAAAAAAAAGAAAGAAAGAAGCAAGCAGAAGCAACAGAGACTACAGTAATCCAGAGGGCCCTTGTCCCATCTAAAGAATAGCCCATTCAGCCTCAGCTAACTGCAGTGGAAGAAAGTGGTCCCAATGTTGAAATGTTTTCATTTCAACATTTTTCCAGCTAAATCTAGAGTTTTGGAAAATCTAGAGTTTTGAATTAAATCTCTTTATTTTTAAGGGTTAGAAAATAATTTAGAAAATTTAAATTCTTGTGGTGCCTGCATGACTCAGTCAGTTAAGTGTCTGCTTTAGGCTCAGGTCATGATTCCAGACCCTGGGTCAAGCCACATCAGGCTCCCTGCTCAGCAGGGAGTCTGCTTCTCCCTCTCCTTCCTCCCCTGCCCCAGCTCATGCTCTCTCTCTCTCGCTCACTTTTTCTCTCTCAAATAAATAAATAAAATCTTTTTAAAAAATTGTAATTTTTTGTAGTCCGTATAATCTTGGGCCCTCAAAGACCCGGGCCACCATTTTATGACCTTTGCTATCCCTAGACAATTCAGTTTCCATCCCCTCTGCAATAAAACAAAAGCCCTGTAGTTACTAGAAAAGCATCTATCATTCCTCTAACAAGCTGTTAGGATACCTGATCAATGGAGAGCGGTTGGATATACCCTTCCTGGTCCCTGCACCAGCATAGCATATTCTCTCCCAGAGGCCCAGCCCCAGACTCCACTACCTCTGGGCCTCTCACTTCATATTTAATAAACATTTTTTCAGCACCAACTAGGTGCCAGGAACTCTTCTAGGTGCTATAGGAAAAACAAATGAATAAGTCAAGGTCCCTGCTCTCAAGGAGTTCAGTCAAGGGAGGGAGACAGACTTGTAAACAAATCAAGGTAATACAAGGCAGAATTAAACCAGAGCCTGATAGCAGTACAAACAGTGTACTATGGGCACACAGACAAAGCAGCTATTAATTCTCCCTGGAAATATCAGGGAAGGTGTTGTAGAAGAGGTGACATTTGGCTGAGCCATGAAGGGTAAATTAAGTTCACCAGGTGGAGAAAAAAAGAGAGAGAGAAAGAGAGAGGGTAGGGAGAAAGGAGGAGAGAGGGAAGGAGAAGAGTAGGAGGGAGGGAGTAAGAGAGTGAGGAAGGGAGAAAGGGAGAAAGGAAGTGAAGGAGGGAGGAAGGAAGAAATTAGAATTAAATTAAATAGAGGGCATGGTAGAGAAATGAGGCATAAGGTGGAAAAGTAGATCTAACCCTCCCTTGGGTCCACAATGGACCTTACACAACCCTTATCACACTGAGTTAGAAAAACTTGGCTACATGTCTCTCTCACACACTGAAATCTGAGCTCCGTGAAGGGGAGGATCACGTCTCATCGATGTCATTAATATTCTAGCACAACACCTGATTCATAGTAGGTGCCCAAGAAAAGTTGTAGAGTGAGTGAATTCATGAACTAACAAAGAACCAAAGAACAGAGATTAGGACACGTCTGAGGAAGGAAAAAGCAATCCTTTTTGGCTGGAGATAAGAGACAAAAGGACTGTAATGGAGATAAAGGCTAGAAAAACAGATTAGAAGTCAAATCAGGCAATAGATAGGCCCACAGGCATTGGATTTGGTTTAGGAGGCCTTCCTAGTTACCTCAGATTATGTGAATGGGACAGTTTCTTTTCCCATACAATTCTCAGGCTCCAAAAACATTAGTAAAGGCAGGAAAACACAGGCAGATGCTCAGTCTTTTTTAAAAAATGAAAGAGTAAATTACTCCATCTAAGAATGGTGTGGGTTTTTACGTAACCACAGTGTGTTCCTAACTCATTCTATTTGTGGTTATTCTAACCCCCACTATTTTTCTCTTATACCCATCCTGTGTTTGTACTCCTGGGTTTGGGTCTTTACAAACACATTTTTTTATTAAGTTTCAACTCTAATTATGATAGGCTTATTTTTCCAGTGCATAGGATCATTCAGAGTTTTATTACTATTTTCTAGAAAATCAAAACCACAACAGATTTGGGACCTGCAATTTTGATACTCATGTTCTTCATTTCTTTGTCTGGAACATCAATAAATAAGCTAAAGACACAGGCCCTCAGGACGAGTCCCTACTGGGCCATCACTCAACATGTCTGCTGTTCCCACACCATCTCCATCATCCACAAATCCTCAACCCAGATAGACAGCTTATTAAATGTGGTCAAGATTCTACTTTTCCCAGATTATCTAGTGAAACAGATTACACTGGAGACTCCTCCATGGTCTATGGATTCTGCCCTTTTGTTGTCTGTCTGTTTTGCCCTCCACAAAACCATGTTGACTCCTATTTAGTGTCTCAGGATTTCTTGGTAACTGCAAATTGATTATTTGATGGTTCTTTCTCACTTTGCCCAAAGATCAATAAGTTGGCGGTCTTTAATTACCAGGGTCATCCTGTGTTTCTCCCCTTCCTGTTTCAAAGATAGGTATCTTTGCCCTTTTCTAGTCTCTAGAGACTTTTCCAGTTCCCCATCACTTTTCAAAAATAATGACCTGTGGGTTTGTGGCCACATCTGCTTGTACAGCAAGTATCCCGAGGGTGCATATCATCCAATTCTGTTGATCTGAATACTTCCATTTCCCCTTCTCTCATTAACTTCACCCATTTCCTTCTCTCATTCTTTTCTCTCTTATTACCTGTTCATTTCTCAAAATTTCACTTTGACTAAACTTCCCCCAGTCAACTATTTACCTGTGATCTTTTCTAAAGAGATAAAATAGAAGACATCAAAAAGTTCTGCTTTATCCATCTCCTGACATTAATAAAAATTCCTTCCTTCTTGATCACAAAATCCAATTTTTCTAGTCTTTTTTTTTTCTTTGCCAAGTATCATAAAAGTTACTTAGCCTTTGCTTTTCTGTACCTGCTAGTTATGCCTTCCTCCCAACTGTGACCATTCTTATGTTGTCCCTCTTCTGCTATTCTCCTATGTTCTGGCTTAGGGACCTGTCCTGACTTCCACATATTGTGTATCTATTATAAACAGAAATAGCACTGGGTACTAAGGACACAAAGCAATAGAAAACATAATACTGCCACTAATTTCATAGTCTGGTTCAAGAAAAGAACATAAAAGAGGAAAAATAATAAGTATTCTTTCCTCTGTATGCCTCCATTGCCTCTATTATAAAACAGATTTCAGAATATTGTGGTCATTTATTTATTCATCTTTCTCAACCTCTTCAAAAGTAAGGATCACATCACATTCACCCGAAACCTCAGTGTCTCTTGTAGTGCTTGGAACTCACTATGTTTGAGAAAGGGTGGGACAGAGGAGATAATTCACAACAGTATATGTTAGATGTTGCAGATGGTGAATTCTATAAAGGAGGGATCACTCCTTCAGAGTATACAGGTCAAGGAAGGCTTCATACCTCTCTGTTCCATATAGAACTCTGTACAAGTTTAAATGTTTGATTTTCTCTTCCTTTTAATTTTCCCTGCATTTCATGGTAGGGTTGGTTTCTTCTTTTCACTCCCTTGGAAAACCAGGCTACACTCTGGCCTACAGGAATTCTTCCTTGGTTCATCACTCCTAACTCTGTGTTTCCAATTCTCCCACTGCCCAAAGGTTTAAAAACATCTTACCTACTGATACATATTTCTAAGTATTCACTGTCTGAGTTCCTGCAGTTATATAGGGAAGCAAAAGTCACAACTAGAGAGCTGACCACATATAAAACAAGACTCCACTCAAACATCCCTCTGTGCTTAACTAGACTGGCACTTCCTGTTGCACCAACAACTTCATTCAGTCTGTGCTGCCCATGGAATATTATGATGTGAAAATACAACGCAAATTCAAGGCAAATCTATTACAAGACAAATTTTAAAATCTTATAAAAGATACAGAATTTCGTGAAGCTGATGAAGATGATGTGGAGACCTAATCAAATCACAGGCAAAGCTACTGACAATTAAGAATCTAGCAACGGCGGGCACCTGGGTGGCTCAGTTGGTTAAGCGACTGCCTTCGGCTCGGGTCATGATCCTGGAGTCCCGGGATCGAGTCCCACATCGGGTTCCCTGCTCGGCAGGGAGTCTGCTTCTCCCTCTGACCCTCCCCCCTCTCATGTGCTCTCTCTCATTCTCTCTCAAATAAATAAATAAAAAATCTTTAAAAAAAAAAAAAAAGAATCTAGCAACGGTAGGCCAGTTAACAATTGAAGAACACAAAATGAATAAGAACCTTATGAGAATGACCTGAATATCAACATTTTTTAAAAGCCAGGGAAAAAATATGAAGATTTCAAATACTCTTGCAAAAATATCCTCTTCATGATCATGTTGTGAAAGTTAAATGTGAGGAATAGCATTTCAACTATCATACAATTTAGTCTAAGAAAACTAAGCCAAAAAAAAAAAAAAAAGGAATCAATACTTCTTTCTTCATCCTCAGAATTAATGAATAACTACAACTTAAGTGTTAATGATATAAATAAATCTGCTATTACTTTTTATTTCATTTTTCAGGATAAAGAATCAACCAAGTCATGATGTCATTTAATAATAAGACCTTTCCTAGGTACCAACTATTCTGAAATAATGAGGCTTCCTATACTGCTTTGTCAGCTTTTACACTTGCAAATTTGTTTCCCTGCAGCTAAACAATAAGCCCTGCAAGGACAGAAATTATAAATTCTAGTTTTCTAGTTTCCCATTCCCAGTCACACCCACATACCTACCCCGGATCCAAAAACTGAGGGAAATAGGATGCATGCAGGCTATATTAATGACTGATTAGTTGACTTGGATGATAATTCTCCTAAAGGTAAGCCAACATGTCCCCAGCATTCATGGTAGTATCCAAGGCTTCTCACCTAATTGCTTAGCGACAGCTCCTTTAATTTATGACACAGTGCACCTAAGAAAAGAAAAGGTTTTCAGATTACCTTTTCAAGGTGTTGTATGTGTTGTTTTGTTCTTCACCCTACAGGATATTCTCTCTTATCACAAAAGGAGTCATCAGCGTCTCTCTCCTGGATTGTATCTGGGTTACCTAAAGCTGTGTAGCTCTGTGGATCAGATCAAAGTTCTAGTTACCCAAAAGTTGCCCAACATTCTCTGCCACGTGAAGATCCGTGAAAATAATAACATTTCCAAGTAAGTTGTGAGAAGTCCGGATTTTCCTTCTGATGAAACAATGGCTCAAATGATGGGTTTGATATGTCAGAAGGAAACTGACATGGTGTAGTTTCCGTGGTGAGATGTCCCCAGGTGCCAGCACACCGGGGCAGAGGCTTAGCTGCATTTTAATGTCAGGATAAGGAGGGTTTGTGGTGGTCGTTGGTGGAAGGAATGAACCCATGGAGGAGGGGCACACTCCTTTCACTTTCCTCTCTGTGGTATTCATGGTGCAACCACCGATACTCAACTGGTTAATGAATAAATGCCCTTTTCTTTCAACATTCTATTTCCAGTATCTTTTCTTCACAACTTAGTAAGTCATTTTTTTAAAAAGTATCACTTGTGGAAATGGGTTCTGGTAGAGCAATTGATTTCCCCTTAAAGAATCCCCCTATCCTCATTCTCCCCACCCCTAACCCTCTGGCCTGAGGACTTTGTATGTTTCCTGTACTCTTTATAGTTCTCTAAAAAAAAAAAAAAGTAACAAGGCCTGTGCTTCTGGAAACTGCACTATGGTTTGGCATTATGGTGAATTACCCTGTTAGCTTTGGGAAAGTTGCCCAATCTTGGTAATCTGGCTCAGATTTACAACCAGCCCTCTAGCAGGCCTCTGAAAGCCTACTATAATGAACTGAATTGTGCTCAACCTGAAAAAAAGGACAGAATAGATAAGAAAAAGAACTCTCCAGACTTCATGAGGCTTCAGAGTACAAATTAGATCCCCAGATTTTAGTTATACCTATGGATTTGCTTAACCAAAAAGAATTCTAATTTGGTCATTTAAAATTTGGTCCATAAAGTGGCAAGAGCTTATTAACTATAGTGTATTGTTTATTAAATACTATTTGATGACAACAAAGGAAATGATGATGGACTCTTCAAAGAACTCACTAGCTGCCATATTCTCATTTTTCACCAATCAACTACACCCAGGCCTTAAGTCTGCCATCTGGTGGTCACTTCTACGGGAACTTTGGTTATCTTATCAATCCTTTCCAAGAGGTTACATGGCTCATTTGTGGGTTGACTCAGCAATGGTTACTTTCATCCATTTTCTAGATTTGTGTCTTAAAGGTTTAGACACTATCTTTTAGTGGTTATGCCAACTAATTTCCCCTTGACAAGGATCCAGGTTTCATTTTTACAAAAGATTCCAGTAGCCTTCACTCTTGCCAGTTCCATCTCCCTCATCCTTATAGACTAAACTTCTTAGTTAGTGGTAGATGTTTCATGGTATTCCTACTGGTAATTTATTCTCTAATTCTATTACAGATGCTATTTTAGCAATGTGCTCCGTTAGGTTTTGTGAAAGCTTGTGCTAGTCAGAACCCCCTCGTTTAGTTCAATATCAGTGATGGGAGAAAAGAAATAACTCTCAAGCAGGTTCTCAAAGATTTCAATTATTTGTGAAGCCAACCGCATACCAGATTGAAGTAGGATTTAATTTTTATTTTGTTTCTCTTAGTGGGACAATAGGGTAGATTTTCCACAGTGTTTTCCAGTGTGGGAATTGAAAGGAAACAGGTGTCTTGAACACAAAAACTTTTCTAAGAGGGTACTTGGTTAAAAGAGATTGTTTTCTGATGAAAAGCTCATGTCACAATCAATTTCATTTTCTGACGCACCAGGCTGGTATAGCCCACTGGGGAGAGCCCTCAGAGGGTTTTCACACTGGTGGGAACATATGTTAGCACCTCCTCTCTTTCCGTGCCCAGAGAGGAGGGCTTTCCTTCCCTCTCTAGCCTGCTCCTGAGAGCATATTGCTGCTCCCTGTAGAGTTAGAGAAAGGAAAAACTGGGCCAAATGAATGTGTTTAGAGACTTGCGCTAGCATACCTGTGGAAACAATGTTCCCAGGAGGCATTTACCTTGATCTTTTCAAGCTCCTTTTGAAAAGCGGCCTTTGGGGGACAAACCAGATGTGTTTTCTCCACCATCATTCTTTTCTCCTCCCTTCTGCATGACATTTGGAAAAGTTCATTAGGAAGGATTACAAAGCACGCAGAATAAAAACACAGATGACTGGTTTGAAAGGAGGATAGAAACAGTGATGTGTGTCCCCTGGTTCCTTTTATTGGAATTGTCTGGTGTTCCTGTTCGTGATTCTCCTCAAGCTCTTGGAAGGGGTAAGAAGCCAAAATAGTCCCCATGATTACAACAGGCCAGGGTTGAAATGTGCCATGTGGTTTGTTGCCTGAGTTGGACCAGAGTCCTGTGGTTACCCAACTGCTGAATTAACCAGCAGATGCCCCTGTGGTAAAATGTAGGGTCTTAGAATTTACAGAGGATCTTCAGGGAAAGAAAAATGAAGATAGTCAGGAAATTATTACCAAATATTTCAAAGCTCCAATCTCAGAAACTAACTGATACAAATTAGACCTGCTGTTCTGAGGTATATGTGGTTTGGTAGGTGAACTAAGTTTAAATTAGCAAAAGCTCATTTTAAACTCCATTTGGGTGGCAAAAAGTTCAAATTTCATGAATTGTATTGAGTTTTAACCACCAAAAATTGGTTATCCAGGTTCTGGACATATACATTAAAAATGTTCTGAGCTGTGTTCTGAACTTTTGTTATATTTCTAATTTTAACTTGACTCAACATACAGAGAGGAGTGGGAATGGGTCCAAAAGCTTTCTGGCTCTGAATCTATGGAAAGTGTGGATCATACTTCTGACTGCCCCATGCAATTGTTCTTCTACGAGCTCCAGATGGCAGTGAAAGCTCTCCTTAAGCAGATCAATATACCTCTACACCAGGTACTAGTCTTTACCATTTTTATCTTCTTTTTATGGCTAATGGAAACTGCATTGTGTATAAAACTTAAGAGGTAAAAAAAAAAAAAAATAGATATATGAGTTCATTTTCATTGATTTAAATACCACTTTGCACATGCTGCACACTTTGAATTTGACGCCTACAAGTGGACACAGACTGCACTTCTGCCCCTTTTCTCTATCTCCTGCATATTGACCTCTTCCACAGCTCCTGGACCCGGCTTTACTGTGGTCTGGCCAAGCAAGGAAAAATCACTGGCCAGCCCACCTTGAAAAGACACCAAGTCTCAACTTCAGGATAGCACAAGTCCCAAGGAGAATAAATGATAAGTACACATTTAGTTAGACATACAAATGTTTTATCTAAGAAGAGCAGACTAGTGGTACTATAACCTATAGCAATGCCAAGGTTATGCCACGCTATCTTTTCACAGATAGAGAATTTACCGTCAAAGTTATTGTCTTATCTAAATCAAAATGTGCAAATCCAACCTCTACTAATAAGCAACTTCAGGAAAAACTGTTGGCACAGAAGAGAATAGTAAAAGTTTATTAGGCTCTGTCTAGTAAGTTAACATGATGTAGCATTAGGCTGAATTCTTTTCTCTTTTTTTTCTTTTTGGCCTAGTTCACCATTTCCCCATACCCAGCACACACGTATGTGTGCAGGCACACACGCACACGCACACACACACACACAGAATCAACCAAGTTTAGCCTATAAAACAGGAAGCCTATCACCCAGAATTGGCCCGTGACTCATGGACACAGGGACATAGATGAGAGACTCCAAGAGTGTTCTTCCATTGGGGTACTGCTTGGATTATAAGTCAGCACGGCAAGGTTAGTCCAAAACAGCCAACACTGATGAAGAACAAATTGCACAAGATGCCATAAAGGCAACTAGGGGAGCAACTGGATTATTCCAGGGGTGGCCATGTACTCAGGAGGAGAAAAAAACACACCAGCTCTACTTGTGACAGTAGATACTATTAAAGGGTTTCTTGAGCTGAGCAGGTTTGAAGAAGCTCATATTTCACTGGTGACTCTTGGGCTACATACACATGTTGGGAGAGGGCTGCCTAACTGCCTAAGAGTGCATACAACATTTTTTTTTTTGGATACTTGTAAAATTTTTTCAGTCCTTGGCCAGAAACTACATTTTTCCCCCTTAACCAACTTAAATTGAAACTAGTAGATTTTTAATTCAATCCATTTTTGTTGCTTCATGTAATTATATTCATCATTTTGAAAAACCCACAGAATGCAATCATTTTCTGCTTTTATAAGAAGCATAAATGTTGTTTTCAGAGTTTATATGGAACATTACTGCCTTAAATCTTGATTTTATATAGCATTATTAAATGGGCTGAACCCTAATATTTATGTTGTATAAAAATTCCAAGCTTGAAGTCGTGTAATTTTGTTAGATGTTTTATGCCAGTTTGGTGTTGTTTATGTAAGTGCCATGTTGTAACTCTCCTATTTTTCCTCCGCGCGTGTCCCTCTGCAGGCAAGGAACTTCCGCCTCTACACACAGGAGGTGTTGGAAATGGGTCACAATGTGTCCTTTCTTCTCCTGCTCCCTGCCTCAGACGACGTCTGTACAGCCCCAGGACAGAATAATCCTTACACCCCACACTCAGGGTTTCTTAACCTCCCTCTTCAGATGTTTGAACTTGGTATAGTAGCTTGTTTCACCTAGAAATATTAACCCAGCCTCCTTATAATAAAATCACAAAGTTATATCTGTTCCCCCTTGTCCCAGTGGAGGGTCAATAAATCACATGATGGCTTTGGCAACAACCCTTCCTAGAACTGTGTACAAGTCTGAGAGAAAGCAAAGCTCCAAGACTATGTGCCTGAGCAATAATTATTGAAACTTAGCTAAGGTCCAGTGGAGAGGAGGGAATTCTAAACAGAGTGTTCAGTTATCAGGCTGCAGTACTTGCCTTCCCTTTGCTTTCTTAAAACATGAATACAAGAACTAGTATTTTCATGAAAAGCACTGCCCCTTCTCTCTCTTTCTCTCTCTCACTCTCTCTCTCACCTCCAAATGGGGAAAAAAAAAAATAGTGAAATTAAAACGTTAAGTGTGTATCACTCTGGAGGGAAAAAAAGTCAATGAGTAGTATTGATTTATTAAATAGACTGTAATATTAAACAGGCTAAATTTCTAGCAGACCATTTGAGAAAACTGACAGGGTCTCCCAGGATGCAATATTGTGATTATAATGTGGGATTATAATGTGGGATTCTGAATGGTGGAAGATCTTGTCCTGACTTTCAAAACTGAATAGCCTAGGCCCCAGTTCCTCTATTTTTGCAGAGACCCCTGCTGCCCACTGAGAATGTGAATAGGGAGGCTTTGTCTCTTCCCCATGCTTCATCTTATAACAGGCCAATAAGAGGCAATTAGCAGGACTTCCATCAGTTCAAATGAATTTTAAGATTTGTGGGAGGTTGAGTGCTGGATGGGTGGAATGGAGGCAGACTCTCTTAAGATTGCTCCCCAGACACCAGATTTAGAAGCAGAAAAGGCAACTGCCATTTTGAGACCTGGGCATCTGAATCTGAATTTATCCCTTGAGGATAAATAGATTAAGCCTTTCAGTTTCCCTCGCTCCGAGCAGTTCAGATGCCGAAAAAACTGAACAATAGCAATTATTATTTTCCAGAGGAGGAAGAGTTATTAAGAGAAGCCTGAATCAGACTTGCAGACTAGGACTTGAGAGTTCTGGGTCCTCTATTGTGTGAAGGTGACAATCACTTAACCTTTCTGCACCTTTTCTGTGTCAAATGATTAATAACACTGGCATACCACTCCCAAGAGGCCTGGATGTGAATATCCCCATCCAGTGAGTTCTCCATCCAAAGAACATTATTAGTCCATGATATGACTGCATTGCTATTACAAAATATAGTTTGGGTCATGGTATTTCATTTCAAGTCAATAAATATATATTAGATACCTACTGTGGAGATTCAGAGATGAGTAAGACAAAGGCCCTGTCTGCAAGGGGCTTTCAGTACAGTGGTAGCAGTAAAATAAGGATACAAATTATTATTAAATGAGGTAGGATATGCCAAAATCATAAGTGATATCGAAAAAATAAAACACATTTTTTCTCAAAGAAAGTATCAGAAAGCCACCTTGGAGGAGAGGGTATTTGATGTCGGTGTTAAAGAATGGACAGGATACTAATAAACATGGACAATGAGAAAAGCTTTCTTGTCAGTGGGAGAAGAATGAGTGAAGACATGGAACAAAAGATCTCAGAAAGAGTTGGAAAAAGAATAAATGGTCCAGTTTGGCTAGATCAGAGAAAGGATGTGAGGAAACACTGGACATAAAGAGGTCTGGACAAGTCGTGGCCATACTGGGCAGTATCTTAAGAATCAGGCTGAGGAATCTGTTTCAGATGGATTGAGAGCACGGCTGGGGGGATTGTTCAGGGGTGTTTATAATAGTCCAGTATTAGGACAGAAACAAAACCCCCAAAAAGGAAACAAATACAGATATAAGAAACATTGGGAGTAATATACAAGATTGAGCAACTGTTTGAATAAGAAAAGGTGAAGTCTAGAGACTTCTACAGTACTCCCATAGTTTTAAGCCTCAAAGACTGTGAGGATATTGCTGCCATTACCAAAAGTAAGAAAATCAGAGAGGAATATGGCTTAGGGAAGAAGATGATGCTTTTAGCTCTATCTTGAATCTGAAGGTGCAAATTCAACATCCAAGTAGACATGTCCATTTGACAGTAGAAATACAGGAGAGAAGGCTGGGTAGTAAACACAGAAATTTGGCCAGTGTCTATTAATAACGGCTGAAGCCATGAACGTGAATGATTTCCCAGGGATAGATAATTGATAGGGAAAAGAACTAAGGAAAATACTTCATTGGAGAGCTAACTGGGAGTCCATTCTGTGTGAAATGGTCATTACTGTTCCATGATTACAGACAAAAATACATGACGTTCATTTTCCCATATCTCAGTGGTCTTCATGGTAACAATCAAAGATTTGGGATCATTCATAATAGTGTATGACTCCTAAGACCCTGGAGGACAATCCCTGCAAGTGTCCTCTCTATCCTGCTTTCCGGGAGGCTAACACACTTTTCCTGGGCAGCCGTACTTTGTCCTACTATTGTTACTCTCTATTCTTCAATTTCCTCTCTCCACTCATTTGTTCATTAATTCAATAAATATTTATTAAGTAACCTACACTGTGTTGGGCACTAGTCCAGGTACTAAAGGATCTGCAGTGAACAGATCCATGAAGCTTACATTCTCGTGAGGGAGACAAACAGCAAACCAATCAACAAAGAATACTGTAAATGTCAGACAGTAGTGAGCGCTGTGATGAAAAATAAATTAGGGTAAGGGACTGGAGTGAAGTGACAGGAGCTACAATTTTGTATAGGATGACCTGGGATGTCTCTCTAAAGAAAAAACATGTAAGCAGAGACCTGAGATTTCCCTGCATTGGGAATAACAAGTGCAAAGGCTTTAAAGCAAGAGTGTGCTTGGCTAAAAAAATCAGTGTAGGTGAAGTGTAGTAAGCAAGAGCAACAAAGATAGGAATCATGCAGGGCCTCAGAGGCTGTGATAAGGACTTTGGATTCTACTTTAAGCGTGTTGGGAGTCCAATAGAGAATTTTGAGCAGTAGAGTAACATATTAGAAGGTCTACAAAATCTGGTACCCCCCATGAAAAAAATAAAAACTAAAAAGCTTAACTTTGTTTAACCCAGCATTTTCTAAATTCATTTGACCATCAGTGGAAGCATTTTTGGTGTGGCACTTACTAAGAAAACACACTTTAGGATATGATGCCCTAAAACACTGCTTCCCAAACTTTAATGTGCATTAAGAATCACTTGGCGAGCATGCTAAAAGAGAATCCTGGAGCCCCACCCCAGAGATGCAGAGTCAGTAGGTCTGGGATTGAATTTGCTTTTCTAACAAGCTCTCAGCTGATACTGTGCTATCAATCCATGGTCCACACTTGAAGTAATACTGCCTAGAACACAGAGAAAATGACATTTTAGGAACTTACAAAATAGGTATGTAGTTATAGTAATAGAACCCAACAGTGCCTGTCTCTTTGACCTGTCTTACCTCTTCTTAATACTAAAAGCTATATAAGACTATCAGATATTATCCTTCATCTATGAAAGCCAAGCCATAGATCAAAGCCTGGGTCTCAATAGTTCCTGACTTTAAGATGTTTTTTCCTAGAATAACATATACCTTCATATTCTCCTAGTCCTCCTTCATTATCATATTATAGGTGATGCAACTGATTAATGAGAACCATGTAAGTTTCCAGAAAAGATCACCTGATTGGGCATGGTTCCACCGACATACACAATTTTGTTAGTCTTTTCTAGAGATCAGGAGGAAATGTTGCCAGTAGCAGGAAATTAGTACACTCTAGCATAATTATTATACTTCAGCACCACCAGCAACAATTTTTAAGATTGCTGGGCCTTAGGAAGAATCATGACAGACTCTACCTTATCAGAGCTTTCCAAGAAGTAGATTAGTGTACTGATTACCATACTTCTTCCATTAGACTTCAGCCCACGAAGCATTTAATAACAATTTCTATAGGAACTTCAAAGGACTTACTATAATGGGTCTAAGCCCCTCAAGAAAGATCCTAAGCAATTTTTACTTGTTTGTTTTGTAAGTAGGGACTTCTGCCTTCCATAGATAGGTCCATAGTAAAAGGTCAACAGATATACTAAGCATTTCTGAGAAAGAGAACATTACTGGAAATTCAATCAGAACTCAGAAAATGATAAGAACACAGGAATTTTAATGATACCTGAAAAGGTGCAAATTATGGGAACATGTCAATTATAAAAATTTACACTATTATTTCAGTTTGACTTGTACAAGTCATCCCTGTCCCAGTGAAATGATTTGAGATTTGGCAAACTGACCACGTTCCTGCCAGTGGCCTGTGATCATAAATAACTTGCTAACCAGCTACGGAAAACTGCATCTGTGCCTATTCCAGCACTTCATAGATCCAGCAAGGACAAAACGATAAAGGAGCTTAGCCTTCTGTCTCCTGGAGTAAAGAGTTGGCTGGGGCAAACCCATAGGCTATTCCCTCACCGGATTACTGTAGGGGAAAGGAGGACTGTCATATAGATGGGAGATCTCCGTGAGCAGGGTTGAGCTGAGGTAAAGTGGTACATTTCAAACCCATGCCCCCTCCACAGCCTGAGGGCTGACACTCCCCCTAACCCATCCTTTGGATAGGAGCAGGATAGCACTCCACTGCCGTAGTAATCAAGCACATGCCTGGGAACCAACAAGGGTCACTATTTAAACTGTTCCCAGGAACAAAAAGAAAAGCAGTACCATGAGCCTTTAGAAACTCTGTCCAGTGATGTGGCCTCTTGAGGATTTGCCTAGCTTGCACTGGAGAGGTTGCCCTTCCTGATCCTATGGGGAGTCACAATTGACAGCGGGCCTATGATAAGAAGTTGATTTTATTGATTTCCTTGGTTCTATGATTCATACTGATTGGACTAGAGAGATTATAAAACTGGGGTATTTTTTTAAAACAGTTTGAAGCCTGGTATATATTTCATACTTAAGTGCTTGGCTGCATATTTCATTCAACAAACATTTGCTGAGTTGCCACTGTATGCCAAGTACTGTCCTGGGGCTGGACATACAGATGTTAATAAGACATAATATGCCCACCAGAAGCCTAGAATCCAGTAGAAGATAGAGAAATCTATACCAAAAGTCCCAATATAATGAAAGCCCTGCTGTAATAGGTAGGCTGCTGAATTTCAAAGGAAAGACATCTAATTCTTCCTTAAAGAGAAAATATTTGAGCTAGATCTTGAATTAGAAAGAAACATTCAGAAAAGGAAAGAAAAGGCAGAGCTAAAAAGGAAAATCATTTTAAGCAGAAGGAGCATCATGCACAAAAGCTAGGAGACCTGAGGAAATGCAGCCCAATTAAATACACTCCTAGTAGCTCATTGTGACAGATGCTTATGGCATCTGAGAAGAGTGATAGGAGATGAAACTAAAAATTAAAAAGGTCAGAATCACAAAGGGCTACCTATGCCATCCTAAAGAGGCTAGACTTTATCATGTAGGCAATGGGGAGTCATGAAAAGATTTGTTTAAAAGGAATAATATGGTCTTAGTGGGTTTTAGCAGCTCTATGGAAGATGGACTGCAGGAGAGCCAAAGTGGGGGTTGCTGAGACTAGACGCAATGAGACAGCTGAGAGAGTGGTCCAGGTGGCAGTGATAAGAACTGGAACCAAGACTGCCACAGTAGGGGTGTAGAAGAGAAAGTAGAAGCAAGAGGAACTGAGGAGTTAAAAATCAATAGAACTTTGTGACTGATTTAATGTGGTTGAAGAGCAAGATGGAGGAGCCAGGGAGTCTGAATAGGGTGCTGAGATGGATAATGTTGCCATCTACCAAAATAGGAAAGATGAGGGAAAGAACAGGTTTGGGGGGAGGCGAGAAATGATGAGTTCAGTTTGACAAATGATGAGTTTTGAGGTGCCTGTGGGATATCCAGGCATTGAGCCTAATGGAATCCAGGCCACAGGCTTACAAGAAATGGCACAGTCTCAACCCTCATTCCTAAGGCCCATTTTTCATGATTTAGGATACCACTTCTGAATTCCAACTGTCAACTCATTCACTACCAGGAATCTTTAGAGGGGCATCTTGTGCCCAGGTTCCTTCTGACACATTGGCAAAGAATCCTGGAACTAAACTGACCACAGGGGGTAATCTTATTGATATTTTTAGCTGCCAAACTAGGCTCCATGACCCAGACTGATTAGGATTTTATTAATGTAAAGACCTTAGGAAGAATATTCTAATCTCAACCCTGTTCCAATTTTCTAACTCTGAATGCCTCATTCTTTCTGAGGGGTTAGGGTAAAGGTGTGAAAAAGTTTTTCATTTTGTTTCTGGTATATGCCACATGCTGTGCTGGGCACGTATATATATGATACGTTTTAATCCTAAGTAGGCATTACTATCCATCTTAGATGTGGGAAAATTGAGTCTCCCAGAGGTTATATGCCCAGTGCCACACAGGTAGTAACTGGCAGAACTAGGATTCAAACCCAATTCTGTCTGATACCTAAACCCAAATACTTTCTACTCTACTCCTAATCCAACTTCTAGTGTTGGTGTCAAATGCATTTTAGTCTGTCACTATCTCCTATAGAAAAGAGAGGGAGAAAAAATACCGCAGAAAATTAGCCTTTGTGTAAAATTACTAACAAATCATATGGTCCAGATAATGCATTGTTGTACCCTTATACCATTTTGTCTGTTAAATGCATGTGATTCACATTAGAAAAAAAAATTAGAAGCTTCCAGTCTGTCCTCCCCTCCTCTGTGATGGCTACCAAATGTATCATTGCTAAACCACAAAAGACTATGTTAAAGTAACATTTGTTAAAGTAACATTAAAGGCTCTGGATAAAAACCACTAGCGCGGGAAAGTGAAGCGTTGTAGTTGAAAGGTCCTTATAGCTCACTGTGGTGAGTGGCAAGGGGGGGGGGAGTGTGGGCGCTCTGAGACCACCCACTGATCCAAGGCGTCTACCACAAGGAGACACAACAAGAGAAAGTTGTGGACACCCTGGCGTTTTAGAATTCAGATGGGAATGATAGTGTTTCTTTTAAAGAAATTCTTTAGTGCCTCTTCCTAATCTCCCTATCTTCATATTTTAGAAAGAAGGGAAAAAGCTGATTTTTTTCTTTCTTTTCTTCCCCACCCCCCCAACTTGGTTTGGAAAGGCAGACTATGAGACACTTCACTCTCCTCACTCTCCAGCAAAGAGAGGACATCTGTCAAGTGCTAACAGGATATAATCCCTCCTTGAAAGGCATAAAGACACATTCAGGGAGTTACAAGGGTCAAGAGTAAGCTACAAAGTAATGGTGACTCTTTCCTGTAGAGCTGCCAGTAAATATCACAGACCTGAAATACACCTTTCAAAACAGGAAAACCAAGAGCACAGAGAGAAAAGAGAGGATGGAGGGAAAGAGGAGACTTTGGAGGAAGGGTCTGGCCTCTTCAGACCAGGGCATGCATTTTTTTTCATTAATTGAGATGTTCAATAAACATTAATTGAGAAGCTATAATGTTCCAGGTTTTTAGGAAATAAAAATAGACATGGTTCTGCCCTCAGAGAAATCACAACCTAATACCAAGGCAGTCAAGTAAACACATAATTCCGGTAAAGCAGGGTAAGTGTCTTGATACATTTAGAAACAAGTGCTCTAAGAGCACAAAAGAGCAAAAGTGACTGGGCTGCAGAGGAAGAGGTGTGAGTGAAGATTTGCTGAGAAGGAGGCACTGAGACTGAAACTTCGAGTATCAGAAGCAGCTCACCTGAAGAAAATGGTATGACCTAAAGATACTGGTAGACACGGGTGTTTGAGGACTAGAAAAAGGCATGTGTAAAAGCATGGAAGTGTAACAGGACTTGTAGTAAGTTCAGCCTGACCAAAGCTTAGAATTAATTTGAGTGGAGGGTGAAGGGTGGTTGCATGATTTAAGATATATTCAAATTCACAAGACACTTTCCTTCTGGTGATAAGAGGTTTGACTTTGTCCTGAAGTCAAGAAGGAGCTCTGTAGAGGTCTTTAAGCAGGGAAATAGCATGCAAAGTAGATGGTTTGGGAGGAGCTCCATAGTTGTTGTTTACTGAGAGGCTACATGAAATCAGTTCTTCTGTGTGTCAGGCAAAGAAGTGCTAGAGTAGAGGAAGTGGAAGGATAGATCTGACACCAGAGAGAAAAATCAATCCTAGAATTGAGAAACATCTCCTTGAAATGATGCACAACTGAAATAAGGATGAGCCACAGAAGCCCTCACCCCATTCTTCTCTTCCATTTCCATATGAGGAAACACAAATGGAGGTTACCCTTACCCACACCACAGATTCATCTTAGCTAAGAGAAAATGAAGCAAGGAAGTAGGCAGTGGTTAAGACGGGACTTGTAGGGTGCCCAGAAATCTCTCAATATGCACAGAAGTAGGGCATCCTCACTGAGGTGTAGAGATAACAAGATGCCCCATTTTGAGGCAGTGTGGTTTTAGCTTCCCTAAATAGCCGTTTCTGGGTCTCAGGAATCAACAGCAAAGAGGCCTGAGGGCAGTAATTAGATATTCTTCCTAGAATTCTTCACTAAAGAGGCCAGAATAAAAATGTTTCCACAGACTTGTGGAGTTACAAGAGCCCTGTTTCCAAAGCATGGAACACACTGATATAGTTAGAGACACACAGAGTAAATGAGGTTCCTGGAAAGTGAGTCTGCAAATTTAACAATGGCCAGGAAGAGACTGGTACTACACTAGTCCGATTCAGGATGCTTTCCTCATCCCACTGGAATCTGATGTTTTAGCTAAGTGATCAGAGCCAGATAGAGAAGTACAGAAAATCTGATCACCTCTGAGTACCTGCATGAGGCTGAGTCCCACACTCCTCTCTCCGTCCTCCATGACACAGAAGAAGGTTAGACTATTCCCTCTGGCCTCCGGCCCATTATCTTTTGAGAGAGGAAGGCCAAGTCTGCCAAAGACAAAAATGGTCCGTTGAGGTATCAGCTCCATCATCCTTCCAGAGCAGCTGAGGAGCAGAGAGGCAGGACAAGGATCAAAACCCATCCTACCAGGTCCTGAGGGAAGTTTTCCAGCCAGACAAAAGACATCCCGAGAAAAGTATGTCTTGTATCTTCTGGGATTTCTGGCCTTGAAAAGAAGCACGTAAGATACACACTGGAAATCAGACATGGAAACCAAAACTAGGTTTCAAACTGCTACTTGACTTTTTTCTTAAAGTGATAAGCAAACTTATTTTCTCACTATATATATATATATATATACATATATTTTTTTTTCTCACTATATATATATATATATATATATATACACACACACACACAGCCTCAACTTTAGGAGCTGAACATAACTGCAGCTTGAGCCAAGCCCACTTCCCCATACCTTACCAGGACTTGGTAAACCTTAAAAGGGAATACTGTCTGACTAAAGCCAGACAACTGGCCCCTAAAGAGCACATTTATAATTTATTTATGGCTTAATATTTTCCACTGATAGGATTAATAAATCATGTTTTCATTCAACTTGTTTTCTCTGAGGTATGAATTTCTCTATTTTGATACCAGATCTTAACATGTTTTATTTTGCTTGTCCATTTTCCAGTTCATTTTTGCAGCTACAGGGAGAAATTTATTAGTCTGTATTGCCGCCTTTCTGCTGTGGTGGAGCTGGATTCTCTGAATACCCAACAGTCCCTGAGGGAAGCGATCTCAGACAGCGAGGTTGCAGCTGCCAAACAAAGACACCAGCAAGTTTTAGATTACATTCAGGTAATAGTTTGTTTCTTCTGAGGTAGAATGAAGGAAGAAGGGATAGAGTGGAGGGGATGAGAAACAAGCATGAGAAAGAAAAGCAATCTGGGTTTACTGAAATACCACAGCATGCAAGTAGCCTGTTGATTTGGTTAAAATGTGGAGGTCAGGAAGACATGAGTTTTTAAACAAAGGCTTAAGAAAAAGCTACATATAAATCACAGCATTACTAAGACTTGTATCAGTCACTATGGTAGGTAGCAGTGGCTTCCCATATTGGAGAGAAAAATCCCTGCCAGAAGAACTAGTAATCTATTATTACCTGGTAGCCCACTGATAATTCTAACAGAAAGAAAAGTTGTATTAATTAACTCAATATCCCAGAGTTATGTTAACCCAAATCCAGTTGGACTTAAGAGTCCTCATGTTTTAGACTCCTTTCTGGCAGAGCTGACATTTTAATGTGTGGCTACAGGGGCTGGAAAATGTGTTCCCTATCTATGGTCTTATCTAGAAAAGCCTTAAGATGGCACCTCAGATTCTTGTGACAGGGGCACTGACTAGTCATCAAGACAATTTGGATATCATCTGAAATTGCCTCTCAGTCCCTTGGACAAATCTTATGATCTTTCTGCCTGTATTACCCAACTCACAAAATGAATATAACAGCAATAGCCCATGATAAATATCACTATGGTATATATTCACTTCAATTTGGTAAACATTTGTTGAATACCCAGATGTCAGGCACTGAAAGAGACGTACAAAGTTGAATTAGATACAGTCCCTGACCATAAAGAGTTTAAAATCCAGTAGGATAGACAAGAAATGTGTATAAATACTATTTGTAAAATGAGTTAGGTGCCAAAAGAGAAGTACCCCCCCAAAAAAAAAAAATTTGTGTCAACACAAAGGAGTAAAAATTTACTTACATATGTGGGTATAAGAAAAGTTGCCATAGAGGATGTAACTGATATCCAAGCTCGGCACAGAGGGATAAATTAGACTATATAGTAAGGAAAAATAGATTGGGGGGCATTCAAAGAAAAAGTATAAACAGATAAGGCAGAAAGAGCAGAAAAACAGTCCGTATTTGGGGAATGATGAGTAGTCAAGATTGGTTGGGGCATAAATTAAGTGAAGGTAGTGAGAAAGCAGGCAAGAATGAAAGTAGCAATGAGATCAGATCACAAGGGCTTTATTAAAGGCTATGGTAAGAAATTTGTACTTTATTCTGTAGGCAATAGGGACCTGGCCAAAGTCTTAAAGAAAGTAAGTTATAGCCCCTCATAGCTATTTCGCATAGATTCAAGCTGGGGGATAGTCCTTTGCAGTGGTATGGCCATACTGGTTGTTTATAGTAAGCACTCATTCTCATTGGCTACATTCACTAGATAATTTGCATATCATTCCTGGATTTAAAGAGAAGACCAAAAGCAGGGAAATCAAAGATGAAGCTATTACAATCATCTAGGCAAGGAATGCTTTGAGCTTTGAGCATATAAATTTCTCTTAATCCCAACCTCCTGGGATGCCTGGGTGGCTCAGTCAGTTAAGCGTCTGCCTTCGGCTCAGGCATCCCGGCATCCTGCAATTGAGTCCTGCGTTGGGCTCCTTGCTCAATGGGGAGCCTGCCGCTCCCCCTCCTTGTGCTCTCTCTCTCTCTGACAAATAAATAAAATCTTTAAAAAAAATAAAAATAAAATAAATCCCAACCTCCTAACCTGTAAAATAGGGAAGGTAATAGTACTACTAGCTCATAGTGTTACTGAGAATTCAACAACTGCCTGCACATAGTAAATATGCAGTAAATTATGTATTCATTTATTCATTCATTAATAAGGAGGAAAAACGCTCTGAAACATGGATATATAAGATATGGAATTTACTTAGTACTCAGGAAGAAGATATTATAATATACCTGCAAAGTAGTGAGCAAACAAATCTTACCCTACTTCTCCCACTCTGTAAATGAGACATCTTAGATGATCTCTCAGACTAAAGAAATAAACCTCTTAAGAAATTAATTGCTCTCTTGACCTGAGAATGTGGTATTTAAAAATTCAGACATTCACGGCACTTATTTCATTTCTGGTAAAAGTGGAACGTCGATATGGGGAAGGGGTGGGAAAGGGAAAAATGAGGCAAGAGAATATGAAAGACTGGCTTATCTTTTGTACCCAATATAATGGGCAGTTGGAGCATTAGAAAGAGAACAATGATGAGAAATCAATCAGCATACATTTTTAGTCCTGAGTTCTATTGACAGACCTTGGAGTAATGGACAATTCATTTGACCTCCAGGGCCCCAATTTTCTCATATATAAAATGAAAGGTTTGGACTAGATGACTTTGAAGGACCTGGGTGGCTCTAATATTTCATGACATCTTTAACATCCATAAATAATTTTTAGAGAAGCACTTCTCTAACCATGCCTTAGGTTCTGTTTCTGCTTTATTCCACTTAGGCCTTCCCCTGAATCCAGTATGGCCATCCAGTGAGAAAGCTGACTTTCTTCAGTCTTTTTCAGTCTCATACCCCTCAGGAGTTCCTGGCTCCATTCTTACTCCCTTACTCCCATTCTTACTCCTTGCCCCCTCCCTTCTTTTTTACCTAGCCTAGGGCTCCACTGCCTTTTTCTCTCTTCCCTTTCATCACACCATTAAGTGGGCTGGATAAAGGCAAGCCAGCCCAGCAATTCCTCAAAGTTCCAGCCTGCTCTGGTCTCCCAAAGCAGGTAACTTGAGAGCCCCTTCTACATACTCTCCTTCCAGCCAGCCAGGTACACATAGACTTGGATAAAAGCCAATTCCCAAAGGGTTCAAAAAATCACTTCTTAGCTGGGTAAACCCTGACCATCTCCCTGTACCCACAGCCTTCAGTGGACTGCTTTGCTCCATCCAACATGGATAAATAACTTCACTGACTAGAGATAATGCAATATCATTTCTCCCCTTATCTGTGTTGGGCTTCTCAATCTCTCTCTCACTCAGAATGAAAACCAGCTGCAGCCACTCACCCCTTGGCATTCACAGCTCAGCCCACCACACACCATAACCTGCAGAGGCAACCGCCAGCCGTGAGAGCATTTGTATGATTCCAGATCTAAGACAGTGTTGAAGTCACTACACAAACCAAACATTGTAAAGAGCAAGGGAGTCTATGTAAATACAGTGAGGAAAAGAAGCCAAGGAGTGCAGCCAGAATAAGGGAGGGCCTGGACCAGGGGAGGTGTAGAAAATCATAGATAAGGTATACAGGTTTTATAGACAGCACACACAGCAGAAATGTCAAAGTGTAGAGACTTGGAGCTTGGCATATTTTGAGCTGCTAAAGCCTAAAGGGCAATTAGGCTATAATTTATATACTGTAATGCTTCAAATGCTCCTAAGCTGTAATAGAAACACAGCTCATTAAATATAGCCAATCTATCATCCCCTCAAGCACCTTGTAACTGTGCTGTGAGAAAACCAATCACCTTTACATTTTAATAAAAATATTATCTTGCCTGAGTACAGAGAAAGAGTGTAATTTATGGGATGAAAACCAAAAATTTTAAAGGGCAGGGTGAGAAATGGATACAGAACTTTCAACCAACAGACCTAGGGAGTTCATGGTCTTTCTTTTTAAAAACGTGTCAGCAAGTCTTTAGAAGCTGAATTTGGACCTTAAAATCAGGGGGATTATGTTGTCAGTTATTTTTAGATCAACAGTATAAGGTAAAATGGGTGAAAATTGTACTTTTTTTAGGGCTACTTAGCTAAGTCTGTTTTGGTTTTGTTTTTGTTTTTTTTTAAAGATTTCATTTATTTGACAGAGAGCACAAGCAGAGGGAGAGAGAGGGAGAAGCAGGCTCCCTGCTGATCAAGGAGCCCAACGTGGGACTCAATCCCAGGACCCTGGGATCATGGCCCGAGCCAAAGGCAGCTGCTTAACTGACTGAACCCCCCGGGCATCCCTTTAGCTAAGTCTGTTAAACTCAGTCCACAGGCCTCCCTGTACAAATGTTTTAAACTTTTATTCAGCTAATACTTCTTCACTTCATCACAGAGAAAAAATAAGAAGTAAACATTGTTTATACACATAATTTTAAAATGTATACACTAAATCTCACTGTCCATCCTCAGCAGTAAGGCTGAAATAATCTTATCCAAAGAGAATTAAGTAGATTATTATTAACAATTGTATTGGTTTCTTAGGGCTGCTGAAACAAATTACCACAAACTGGGTGACTTAAAACAACAAGAAATGTATTCTTTCACAGTTCTGGGGACTGAAAATCTGCAATCAAGTATTGGTCAGGCCATACTCCCTCTGGAGGCTCCAGGGGAAAATCTGCTCTCTGCTTCTGCCAGTTTCTGGTGGCTGCTGGCATTCCTTGACTTGTGGCCACATCACTTCGATCTCTGCCTCTGTGGTCACACTGCCTTCTCTTCTGTCTGCCGGTCTCCCTCTGCCTCTCTTATAAGAATGTCTTTATGAGGACATCTGTTATTGAATTAGGGTCCACCCAAATAATCCAAGATAAACTTCCTTCTCAAAATCCTTAACTTAATCACATCTTTTGCCAGACAAGGTAATATTTACTCATTTATCATATACGGCAATATTCACAAGTTCCAGGGCACCCGGGGGGCTCAATCACTTAAGCGTCTGCACGTGGCTCGGGTCATGATCTCGGGGCCCTGGGATCGAGCCCCGCCTCAGGCTCTCCCTGCTCAGCGGCGAGTCTGCTTCTCCCTCTCCCTCTGTGAGCTCTCTTGCTCTTACTCTCTCTTAAATAACTAAATAAATAAACATCCTTAAAAAAAATATTCACAAGTTCCAGCAATTAGGACATGGACATATCTGGGGAGGCCACATTCAGCCTCATACAATAATCATGATTTCACTGTAACAACTGAAAACTTTATAACAATGTTTGTTTATATAGTGCACTCAGCTACTCACATTAATACTCACAATAACTCTGTGGGAGGGTAGAGATCGAAAGAATTAGGTAACCATCCATCCATCCATTCATTCGCTAAGCAATCATTACTGAGTAGCTACTCTTGGCACAGGCAAGAGCGCAAGAAAGAAAAGCACAATCCCTGTCCTTGGAAAGCACTCTAAAAGCTGTCCACAGTCATGTAGTGCCTTTAAAATAACTTTGAGACCAGAGTGCTACATGAGGTAGGACCAGTAAAAGCCAGCTGAGAGAGCATCCCATCAAAAAAACTTGCCTGAGTCTCCTCTGGGATTCCCACTTTGGCTTTACCCCCTGAACTTCAGATTTCTCCCTCTACAGTACTCAGTGCATCCTCACAACCTGCCCACTGTTGAATGTCCTGCCCAACTCACTGTCTAATAAAGGCTAAAGCTCAATCAGATGCTTTTATTACCAGCCCTGAATACTCTGCCAAATCCAGAACTAGAAAGCAATGGAAAATGGCTCTTGACCACACTAGTTCACTCTAGCTTGCGTGTCACTCCGAACATGGCAGACTGTCACAGTTTCAGACTCTACTCTGTGTTTGTTTGTGACCATTCTTTAAAGACTACTATTAAGTACAGATTAAGGCCCAAAGAAGGTGTTTTGAAAACAAAATAGAACACTGGGCAGTCCTTTATCTTTAAAACTTCTATAATCAGACTTTAACCTTGCAGTATTCATACAATGGACACCTTCTACCTGGAAGCTGAATGCCACCAACTTTCCAAATGTTCTTCAAATATAAATCATAAAGTGTCAGAACTGAAAGGAACCTTAGACATCATCTAATCCAACCTCCTCTTTTTACAGTTGAGTAAAATGGTCCCAAAGAAGTTAATGGCTTGCTGAAGCCGCCAAGTGAAATTAGATGCAAAGCCTATCACAAGCTCCAGGGTCCCATGAAAAAAAATACAGTATAACTAACAGCCCCTCCTTGGAGAGTCAGAAAAACCAGCAAGTTAATGGCCAGTATCTAGTAAGATCTGGGAGAATATCTGTCATCCACAGAGGTAGACACAAAAATATGAGTGACTTTTACACTAATACACTTCAGAGAAATGACTATTGCACTTTATAATGAAAATATTGTTAAAATCACTTCGGTAACCCAGAAACCAAAATGATAACAATATAGAATGAGGTACCCTAAATATTTAAGGTTATTTTAATTACTTAGGAATAAGCTATTAAGCTATTTTGTACTTTAGAAGCACTTATTTTATATGTAAGAAAGTAAAAACTTTAATATATAAAGTTATCTCTTTTCTATTAAAATAGGTCCAAGAATCTCTGCTTAGCAAAATATTCCAGTAATGCTTTGCTTTTCAAGTTCACATAGAAGAACTAAAGTTACATTTCTTTCTTCAAGTATTCTGAAATTTAGACTTTATCATATCTCTGCCTCACAATATCCTAATGAGGAATATTTCATTTTATGCTGAGAATCAGTTACACTTCATATGCGTGAGAAATGTACCCTGCAGTTTTACAAAGCACTGTCAAATTCAGCATTTCACCCAATCATCATAGGAGGCCTGTGAGGTATAAAAGGGGAGGGTTTTGTCCACATTCACAAACTGAGGCTCAAAGAGGCCAAGTGACATGCCAAAGGTTATTACAGAGCTAAAAGGGTGGGGGGGCAGCTGGAATTCAGGTCTTCCACTATTTGCACTAAATGATATAGCCTCTCAGGTAAAAATACACAAGGCACAAGAGATTATAAGAAGAGGTATTTTCTGGCTTAGCAAGCTTATGTTGAAAATATTTTACTCAAAACCAGTACAGTGGAAAATGTATCATCTTGGACTCTCAGGTAAACTTAACCATTTTCAATACCTGTTTGATAAACTTAAAGTCTTTTATCATTTCATTCCAAAGCAAATAGATGAAGTTTGGCGTGAAATGAGATGGATCATGGATGCTCTACAGTATGCAAGATACAAACAACCAGTTTGTGGCTTACCCATCACAAAGCTGATAGACCCTTCAGATGAGCAGAACCTCAAGAAGATCAACTCTACATCATCACATATAGACTGTCTTCCATCCCCATCCCCATCCCCAGAGATGCACAGAAGAAAGGCAGTGAGTGGTAAGCAATAAGATCTAAAGATCTATGTTTCAGTCACCAGATTCTTGGTCCTGTCTCCACTGATGAAGCTCTTCTATGCTGAGGCACTGTTCACAGCAAGCAAGAGGAAATAATGCATAATGGTAAGAGTCTAAAAGCATAGAGGGAATAAAATCAGAACAGCAGAGGGACAGGAAATTAGAGCAATAACCTGAGATCAACTCCATCTAGGATTGGAGAATCTTTAGTCCAGTTCTAGCCTGAGTTTCCAAGATACAAAAGGACAGAGAGCAATGAGGGGGCTTCAGAAATGCAGAATGGGGACTGATGGAGTGCCAAGCGAGGGCCAAGTAAGCCAAGGGAATCTGACCAAAACCAAGTAAGGAAGGAGAACAGGCCCAGTCTCTAGTAAATAGAGACTGACAGGAAAGAGGCAGACTAACAGGAAAGAGGCAGAAAGCAGATCCTAGCCTGGGTACGAATTCAGGGCAAACTTCTCACCCAACATAGCACCACTGTCCTGGGGTGAAAAATGGGAAAGCAAGAAACCTTGGATAGGGGCGCCTGGGTGGCTCAGTCGTTAAGCGGCTGCCTTTGGCTCAGGTCATGATCCCAGGGTCCTGGGATCGAGCCCCGCATCGGGCTCCCTGCTCGGCGGAGAGCCTGCTTCTCCCTCTCCCTCTGTCTGCTGCTCTGCCTACTTGTGCTCTCTCTGTGTTAAATAAATAAAAATCTTTAAAAAAAAACCTTGGATAAACTAGCATCCTGACCCTGAGGCTAAATGAGTAGGTTGGCCTCATCATGGATATAACAAGCAGGAGACAACTTACAGATAAGCTGTGGAGATGCCCAGCACATCACCTCTACTCTTGGGAATTGAGTTTGAGTTTACATGGAAGTGCTAAGAACAAAAACATGGCTCGGTTAACACAGATTTCTACAAAGGACTTTTTGGCTTAGAAACAGAGAGAAAGCATACTACTCAAAGGCAATATAATGCTCTTGCCAAGGACACGTTGAGACTAGTGCCATTTTCTAGCCAATTAAATTAACGGCATTCAAAGCATCTTTCTTGATTCTATAGCTTGTAAGAGCTCCAATTCTGTAGGCTTTACATTAATAATAATTAATATTTTTAATAAACAGCTCTGAAATATGGGCTTGTCCCATAGGGGGCAGCATGGTGTAGCAGAAAGATGTCGGACTAAGAAATCAGAGACCTGGATTCAAATCACAGCTTTTGTTTTTGTTATTACTATTATTTAAATTCAGTTAGCCAACATATAGTACATCATTAGTTTCAGATGCAGTGTTCAATAATTCATCAGTTGCATATAACACCCAGTGCTCGTCATATCACATACCCTCCTTAATGCCCATCACCTAGTTAGCCCACACCCACACCCACCTCCCCTCCAGCAACCCTCAGTTTGTTTCCTATAGTGAAAAACAAAACAAAACAAAACCCACAAAAAAACAAAAAACAAAAAAAAATCACAGCTCTCTTTTACTACTCATATGAGCTTGAACAGCTTACTACATTTGAGTCTCAGCTTCCATGTACAGAAAATAAAATTAATATCTACACCTTTAAAAGTTACTTGTGGTTAAGACAGTGTATGTCAGAGATACATGGCATATAATGGACAATAAATTGTAGGTATCATATTTAGTGTTATTACTCTTATAGAAAACTTTAGTGGGTGGCGCCTGGGTGGCTCAGTCAGTTAAATGTCTGCCTTTGGCTCAGGTCATAATCTCGGAGTCCTGGGATGGGGCCTCGCAACAGGCTCCCTGGAGCCTGCTAGCCTGCTTCTCCCTCTCCCTCTGCCCATCACCCGCTCCCCTACCCTCACCCCCACTCATGCTCTCTCTTTCTCTCTCTCTCAAATAAGTAAATAAAATCTTTTAAAAAAAGAAAAGAAAACTGTAGTGGAGATATGAACCTTTTCTGTAAGTAAGTTTATATATGCTCCTATATTTTACAAACCTCAATGTCTAAAAACCAACACTTGGCAAATGGAAGAACTTGAGAGACAGCTAATTTACATTACTATTCTATGACCTACCAAACACTTTTTTTAAAGAATCCTTTGAGTAGAATTTCTCAAGTGTATTTTTGTAGATTCCCACTGAGCTGGGCATTCGAATAAAATACCATCCCTGCCATGACACAAAATGTCATGGTAATTACATATGTGCTACGATGAGGATATGTATATGGTGCTAATGGAGTCTTCTGGATGTTTAACCATAGGTTCGTGAGATCAAAGAGAGCTTCCTGGAGGGGGTGACAAAGTACTAAAGAATAAGCAGGAGTTGAGCCAAAAAAAGAGGAAAGGGGAGAGTATTATAGGCAAAGGAAGCAAAGTGTGCAACTGCATTGTAGTTCAGGGAACTGTAAGCAGTCTGGTTGAACTCAGGATCCAAAGACACTGTTCAGCCTTTTTCTCTTTTCATTAAAATATATATATATATTTATTGGTTATCCACTGTGTTCCAGGTACTCCTTGAAGTAACAGGGATATAGTGATAAAACAAAATTTCCACTTCCATAGAGCTTACATTCTAGAAAAAGTAACAATGAAAACATAAACAAGATAATTTCATATAGTGAAAATTCCAACGTATATTATAAAACAGGAATCAAGATGAGCGGGGAGAATGCTGAATTCACTAGGATGATGAGCAGAGACCTATCTGTGAAGGTTACATTTGAACCAACCACAGAAAAAGGAGCCAGTAATGCAAAGATCTGGAGTTGGAATATTCCAGGCAATAAAACAGCAATAGGCCCTGAAGTGGGTGAGGGATGAAAAGAAAGCCAAAGTCACTGGAGCAGAGCGAATAAAGGGGCCAGTGGTGAGAGAGAGGGTAGAGAGAAAGGCAGGGGCTAGATCAGGCAGGGCCAAGGTAAGTAGTTTGGATTTTATTCTACTTGTGATGGAAAGCTATTGGAAACTTTTAAGCAAGGACTGGTATGATCTGAATTACTCTTTAAAATCAAATCTGGCTGTTGTATGAAGAGACCACCGTGGGACAATATTGGAAGCAGGGAGATCAACTACGAAGCTAGTAACAGAGGGATACCAAGTTTTCTGGCTTAAGTGTCTTTGAATATCATGATGCCATTTACCAAAAAAAGGTTAGACCAGAGGAGAAACAAGCTTGGGTGGTTGGGCATGTTGAATTTAAATTAGTTTAGGACATTCCACACAAAAAGAAACACTCAAGAGAGAAAAAGGATTATGGGGTCTGGAGCTCAGGAAACAAAACTGGACTAATAATATGGATTTAAGAATTACTGATGTATGAATGATATAGCTACAAATATGCTTGGGATTCCCTAGAGAGAGAAGTTAGAGTAAGGAGAGGAGAGTCTGGAAAGATCCCTGTGGAATGGACAGCAAGACTTCTTAGACCAAGAAACAACAATCAGAAGGAGAAGATAAAAAACAAGAGAATAGTGTCACAGAAATTAAAGCAGGTCAAATGATGGTGAGAAGTTAAATAAAACTGAAAAGTTTCTATTGGGTTTTTTGTTTGTTTTCTTTTCAACAAGGAAGTCATTTGTAATCTGGATGATAGCAGTTTGTGAGGGGAAGGAGATAGAAACCAAACAGAAGTAGATCAGGGAGTAAATGGGAGGTAAAGGAAGGGAACCGGTAAGGATACACTCTTCAGAATCTTGGCGGTGAAAGAGAAGAATGAGGGAGGGCAGTAGCTAGAGAGGTCTAGGGTTGAAAGGGCATTTTTTTTAAAGGCGGGATAGATATTCCCTCTGTTGTTCCGCAATTTACATAAGTCTACAACCAACTCTTCAATTCTCCTTCCACCTTCGTAGCCCTTAACTGCCCTCTCTGCTCGCAGAACTTTCCCAGCATTTAATGTTCTCTTGGCCACAGGGTCCTAAGGAGGTCCCCTTGGCTGTATGAGGGTGGCCTCTCCTGTGCCACAGAAGTGCCAGACTCTCATACTGGCCAGATGATGGGTTACACACACTCTCTACTGAGAGGATCTGGCCAGTTACGTTTAGATTTTATTATTAATCTAAATGTGAGCAATCATCATTCTGTTCCTTAAAATATAACTCTCTCTTGGGTCCATTTATTTCTCTGAAGCCAAGATTCCATGGGCTGTGAAACACAAAGACGGTTAGGGAAGCAAATGAAAAACGGAACCCAGTGACAGGGAAACTGGGTAGAAACATTTAGTGGTCTGACCCCCTCACAAAAGCAAAAGCATTTCAGAGCAATGAAATCTGCTCCTGCATACTCTCTCCTCTGCACTAGTGTGGCCACTTTTATTTGGAAACCATTTATGAAGAGGAAAAAAAAACAGTTTAGAGGAACATCCCTAGTGAGTTGCTCATAGAGCAGAGTTTGCAATACAATTCCATTCTGTGTGGGTAGGGTTCACCTAACTTCTGAGGAGCCTATCACAAAACTGCCAGCCCAAGATTCTGTTTTAAGGCTGTTGAGTACCTTGGATTTGTCTGTGTGGGTCTACATGTGTTGAGGGGCAGGGGAGGAGGAATGGAACTCTTTAACTTAACTTCCCATTTCCGTGTGATTTTCAAACACAAAGTAGAACTCCTCTGAGTCAATTAAAATTAAGCATCTCCCAAGGACCCAAGGGGGAAAGTTGGCTCCTAGAAAAGGCAACTCAAGGCTTGGGGTGGAACGATTTGGTCCATCGCATGGGTATTTTCTCTCCCACTCCTTTTCTGTGGGGATAGTGGTCACAGGCAGCAGCAATTTTGTTTTCCGATACTGCTATTTCTCCTAGTGACGCATGGGTGAGGCAACGGGGGGGCGGGGGGGGGGCTTGTTTCCTTCAGATGCATCTGAATATTATCCTGATCTTCCAAATGTAAATCTTCCTGGTAACCTCTTCCCAGATGATGTTAAAAACACTATAGTATAAAATAAACAGTTCAAAAAAAAAAAAAAATCAACAGGAATCTGAAGATGTTATTTCTCTTGGGAAATCAGAAGGTGAACAAACCCCTGAGGTTCTACCCAAGGCCTGATGAGAGATTTAATTCTTCATTTAAAAATTATTTAAATTCTACTTAAACACACTGGAAATAGAGTGAAGCACACAAAAAATACAAATTTGGACAGTGGTACATTAAAAAGGTGAAGATAGATTTTTTTAGGGCAAATACTGCTTATTATTACTGTCTTTCTGTCCTGCCATGCCCCCTGCCTTTAAGAGAAAATCAATAGCTTTAAATCAATTATTCTTTTCTGAAATGTCACCTCCACATAACGCCCTCAAAATCCACATCAACTCTACTCAGCTGTTGTTGGCCTGATCCACAGAGACCAGGAGTTGCAACACCCATTACAATAGCAAGAAAGCCAAGCTTCCTAAGCCAGCACTAATACTATGGGCAGAACTTTCATCAAACAGCTCCTGGGTCAGTCAGAGGGGAAACGCAAGGCTCTACCACTGCTAGCCTGCCCAGTGGGCCTTCTAAGGGAAATTGAGGAGCACAACCAGGTTTATTAAAATAACAACTAGGCAAGGTGCCACCATGCTTAATGGAGCATATGGCCTGGATCTGGGGATGGAAGCTGCACTTCGCATTCTTTTCCAGGAAGGGAGGGAGTGGCAGCGGCCTCAGTCCCTGGAAACTCCTCAGTGCCCTGGCTGGCATCCTGGAGATTTTCCCAGCTTGTTCTGGGAGGGGTATCCCACTCTAAGCAATAGGTTCCACTAAGTCTCATAATAAATAATACAACCACCATGGAAGTCAAATATTTAGGTTCCCACTAGAACAGTGTTTCCCAACTGTGGGTCCATGAACCTACAAGATAATATTTACCCCTCCATACCCACGCCCATTTGCCTGTCCTTGGGTTATGACAGTTATAACCAGCTCTTCTTTTAATTTATCTCCTACCTCCCTTGCTCTTAGGAGTTATGGTAAAGAAGGTATATCATTTACTAATTCACTGTTAAATCTAGGCTGGGAAATACAGACTGAACTAGATCATCACCAGCACAAGACGCCATGCAAGAGATGATTATTCTCCTTTCTTATCAACAGTATTCTCACAGCAAAATCTTGAAGTTTATCTGATTACTGGTTTGTATTTTAATGAGTCACCTCGCAGTACATTTTCTAGTTACTCTCTAAATATTTAAGGGTAGAATGGCACTTGAAGTATTTCTAACAACCTGATTTAATCACCACAGCACCTATGGAGACAGGCATCTTAATTACCTACATGCCATAGAGGAAGAAAGGTTCAGAGGTGCAAAGTGATTTGCTCAAGATCATATACACAGTAAGAAGCAAGAGAGGACTTCAGCCCAGGTTTATTTGATTTTAAGACAGTTGTTCTTTCGCCTACAATTAGGCTGATTCTTAAGTCAAGCATCACCAAATATAAAGCAAAATGATTTAGGTGATTGTTTTCAGGAATTTCTATGGCAGATTAAGGAAATTAGCTCCTTCCAGGCTGCTCTCAGTATTGTTTTTAAGAGGCAATCAAATCTCACAACTCTTTACGCTCCCAGATTTCAGTATTTGTTTTAGTTTCAATCAATTCAACATACTTTACTGAGAGCTTTGTATGCACCAGAGAAACAGCACAAGAGGCTAATAACACAATGATGATTAAGTCGCAGTCTTGTTAGGAGGTCCTTATGGTCTACTATCCATGTTCAGATTAGATGATCTGGGAAACAGAAGATTCTGCATGCCCCTTTGCTTGACTCCTTCACTGATCGATTCCTTCTCTGACTGACTTCTTCAACATTTACTAGACAGAGATAAACAAGACATAGTGCATGCCCTCTGGAGTTCATGGTTCAATAATGGAGATGAACATGCAAATGAATAGCTTGTAATAAACCTCAATAAATGCAATAACAGAGATATAAATAAAATGCCGTAAGAGGCAAGAGAACTAAGCAACTAAATGTATCTGGGGAAATCAGCACAGGTACTTCCTGGGAGTCTTAAAATGTGATTCCCCATTGAAAATCAGAAGGTCAGACATGGGGCACACCTTCATATACTCCCTAGGCCCCTGAAAACAATAAATGCTCACTATTTGTATGCTGAGAGGTCCAAGTGCAAACTGCTCTTGCAGAGTGCTTGACCTGACTGTGGGCTGGAAAGAGGAAGAAAGTGCCACAAACTCCTCAGCAGTTGCTTGTAGTTACAGTCATTTTTACTATCAGACTTCTAGTGGATTGAATGGCGACCCTAAAATGATATGTCCGTGTCCTAGTCCCCATAACCTGTGAATGTGACCTTATTTGCAGACGTAATTAAGGATCTTATGACGAGATCATCCTGGATTATCAGGGTGACCCCTAAATCCAATGACAAGTGTCCTTATCAGAGACAGAAGAGTCCATGTGAAGACAGAAGCAGATAGCGGCAATGCCAACAGCCACCAGAAGCTGGAAGTGGCAAGAAAGTACTCTTCCCCAGAGTCTCCAGAGGGAGTGCAGCCCTACTGAGACCTCGATTTCAGGCTTCTGGCTTCCAGAGCCGTGAGAGAATACATTTCTATAGTTTTAGGCCCCCCAGTATGTGGTGGTTTGCTGTAGCAGCCATAGGAAACGAATACAAAACCTAACCTGTTTCTCTAGCAGCAGCAACATCAAGAAGTGCTTACTAAATGTATGGGGATTAACATAAGAATAAAAAAAAAAGAAAAGAAAAATTAAAAAAAAATAAAAATAGATGAACTTAAAAAAAAAAAAAAAAAGCGCTTACTAAGTGTTTAATTAATACAACTCTGTGTGGGTCCCACACAAAGTAGATTAGATGAACTAGGTCCCAGCCCTCAGGAACCTTCCATGGAAAGCCATGAAAATGCTAAAGTGAATAGCAGTATGGCAGGTCTTTGGGGCGAGACAAATCTGCATGTGAGCTCCTATCCTGCTACTTATCAGCTATGTATGAATTAGAAAATTTAATAAGCCTAAGATTTAATACTCTTATCTGCACAATGGGAATTGTTTTAAGCATTAAATAGGATAAAGGACCTAGACTACTTAGCATAATGGCTAGCCCACAGTAAGCACTAAGAAAATGCCAGGTATTGTTATTACTAGCATGGACACGAGTGCATGTGGACAGCTGAATAGACAACACTGATCAGATAGAGAAGCTCAACTAAAGTCAATTCTTTGGATCTTACTTCCAGCCCAATTTCAAATCTTCAGTTAACCTCTCTTCCTCATCACATTGACACCTGTTGCTGCCATCATCAAAAACAACCCATAGTTCTGAGACCCTGCTACTTGCACTGCCCAGTTTTTCTCACAAAAGATGAGGAAAAGTGCTGTCTAAAACTTGTTTTAAGATTATTCAAGTCCTTCAGCCCAAGCCTTTATCCAATTCTCTTCTTCAAACATGAAAATCTCTTGATATCTATCTTCTTCCCTACCTCATGCCCTTCTGATCTTTTTCACTAAAAACCAATGCCAGCACTGGTGCTCACAAGTGATCACCCCTTCTTGTTACGTCCATCAGCCTACCCCTCTTAGATCTTCAACAGTTCCATCTCCGGTAGTGCCTTCTTCTCTACCCACAAATATCTTCCCTCAGCCTTGCAACCCACCAGGCTCTCATTCCATCTCCTCCAGGATATCTTGGCCAACCTCTCAAGCTCAGTCTGTCCCAAATTAAATTTACCACCTCTTCCACTGCCCAATCCAGCCCCAATCCACTGCTTAACCCTGCTGCATTTAACCCCTCCAGTTTAATGCAGATACCACCATTCAGACACTAAGCCCTGAAACCCGCTAGTCACTTCAGGGCTTGACACTCACTTCTCCAAGTTGTCTGGGACACTCTTCCCTCAAACTTTCACATAGCTGGTTCCTTCTGATCCTCAAAGTCTCACCTAGACTCGCTTCTCTACAGGGATTCCTCCCCTGGCTACATTAGCAAAAGAACCTTCGTCCCAAGTCACTCTCTACCTGAAACCCAGTTTCATTTTCTTCATAGAACTTTGCACTATCTGAAATTAATCTTTTTTATTTTTTGACTTAATTTATTTTAATCCACTCTCTATGAGCTGCTTAAAAGCAGATACCCTATCTGCCTAGCACAAAACAGGTGCTTAGTAAACATCTTTGAATGAGTAACTTTCCCGGATTTCTATTTTCCTCCACATAACCACGGCTCTTGCACAGCCCTACAACCTGAAAAAGATAAATATTTAAAAGAAACACAGCCTGGACCTCAACCTCCTGGTTGGCCTCCCTGCTGTCTGTTTCCTCCTCATCCAGTTCATCTTACATCCTACCTGCTACAGAATTATCCTAAATCACAGCTCTCAACTCGTCAATTACTTTTTCAAAATTCTTCAGTAGCTACCCATTGGGTACAAAATTAGGTACAAACTCTTTATCCAGGATTCACTACTCTCTTCTGGCTCTGCCCTACCTTTTAAAAAATTAAATTCCCTTTTTAACAAACATTTATTTTGAAATAATTAGAGAAACAGTAGGTTGCAAAGAAATGTACAGGAATTCCCATGTACCCTTCCCCCAACCTCCCCAACGTCAACAACTTACACAGCTCTTATACAATATCACAGCTGAGAAGCTGGTACAATCCACAGAGCTTATCCAGATTTCACTAGTTATGTATACACTTGTGTGTGCATGTGTGTATGCGTGTGCATGCACATGCACACAAGCACTCAGACTCACTTGTATAGCTCTATGCAGTTGTATCATATGTGTAGCCTTGGGTAATCACCACCATTACCAAAATACTCAACTGTACCATCACCACAAAACTCCCTCTGTTCCCCCTTTATTGCCTTACTCATCCTGCCCATCTCTACCCTTGCTACTACTATCTATTCTTCATCTCTGTAATTATGTCATGAATGTTACATAAATGGAATTCTTTATTTTTATTGATAAGTAGTACTCCATAGTATGGATATAACACAGTTTGTTTAACAATTCATCCACTGAAGGACATTTGGGTAGCTTCTGGTTTGTGGCTAATACTAATAAAATTGCTATGAACCTTCATGCACAAGTCCTGTATGAAAATAGCCTTAATTTTCCTAGGATAAATTCTTTAAATTTAGAGTGCAATCGCTGGCATCTTACTTTTGTAGCCTCATTTTCCCAAAATTCCTTTCCTGTTCCCATATTACAGTCAAATAGGACTACTTGTACTGTTTCTTCTTTATTTAACCTTTATTTATTTATTTAACCTTTATTTAATTTCTAATCCTCTTATCATTTATTTATATCATTTATATCAATTATTAATAGCTGCCTAAAACAGTTTTTGAAAGTGGATGAAGAAATAAAATAACTTAGAGAATAGAGATGAATGAGGGAATAAATAAGTAAGAGATGATAGAGTATCTTATCAATTCTGCCCCAATGAAATGTGATCTCTTTCCTATAAACCTGCATCATATTTGCTAAACCCCTCTTACAAAATGTCTGTTCTTCTAGTCTCATAGATGCACACATGCCCTATCGTTCCATTAGAACAGTAAACTCCCTGGAGACAGATCATTTCTTATTAATTTTATATTTACTTGGGCATCAAGTACAGTGCTTCGTTAGGAGCAGGAGCTCAAGCAAAACAGAATCTGCACTGTTGAATGAATGGATGAATTAAATATATTTGCCCTAAGAGGGCTCTGATCTAACCAGGAATCCAGGATGTTATATTTGCATTAAAAAAGACAACTAATAATGTAAGTCTATACAGGCTAAGTGCCAAAGGATAATAGAAGCAAGAAGTGTTAGAGAAATGCAGACAAGTGAGAAATTTTTTCTGGGATAGTTGGGGAATGTTTCTTAAAGAAGGCTGGGTTTGGGGGAAACCTTCAATAGAAGAGTAGACCTCAGAAAAGTAGAAAAGGCAGTCCTTTTCAGTAAACATTATTTAAAGAACAATATATGGGTTGATCTCATTCTTTGTAGCTGCTGGACAATATTCCATAACACAGATGTGCCCAAATTTTTAAGCCATCCTCCTAATAATAGACATTCGATGTGCATGAGTTAGGATTAAGTTTGCATCCATGTCACAGAAAACCCAAATAAGAGTGTCATGAACACAAGATACCTTCTCTCGTGTGAAAGCGGCCCAGAGGCAGACAATTCATTGTTGGTATGTGGACTCCATGGTCCTCAGACTCCATGCTCCATTTTTCAGCTCCAACACCCTAGCATATGGCTTTTTTTCCAAGGTTGCCTCATGTGCCTAGCCAACACATCTTGTTAAAGGCAACTGAAAGGGAAGAGAAAAAAACAAAGTGGCCTGCCTCCAAGATAAGCCAGCTCCCCTTATGTAGCCTTCCAGAAGTTTCATATAGTACTTTCAGTTCTAACTCATTGGCCAGAACTTAGTTATATGGCCATATCTAGCTGCAAGGGAAGCTGAAAAAATCCTTTACAGGAGTGCATTGCTGTCTCAAAGAAAATTTAAGATTTGTAACCAAAAACAGATAATAAATACTGGGTAGCAGCCAGCAGTGAGAGAACAAACCTGAAATCTTGCCCTGCCAATGAAAGCGCACACATCACCTTCCATAGTCAGGAAAAAGATTAAGAAAAGAAGCACTTCACGCCCTGACCCTGAAATAAACAAACAAGCAAAAAAAAAAAAGATTACATCTGGTTCTACTTCCTAAAATAGAAGAAACCTTAATCCTGTTTGTATAAATTACTAACTCCCTAACAAAACAAAAATTTTCGCTGAAGTCTACAATATTCTTATGATAATCATGTCTGATTTTCCACCATGAACGATGTAACTATGACCTTGTAATCCTGTGGGTTTTTACTTTAAATACCTGTTGTATTTTTCAATCAGCAAGCCAGTCCTGAATTTGGACTCCCTTGCAGAACTTCACAAGTAAGCTATTTTTTCTTTTCTCCAGTGATTTTTCTTTTCTTAATAATTTGGTGCCTCTAAGTCTTCCTTTCACACAGTCTCAGCCACAAGATTCTTTCTCATTTTCGCTATTATAAATCACACTGTGGTAAACAACTTGTAAATGCTTCCATGTACACAGAGTGACAATTTCTCAAACACCGATATCTATAAAAGGACTTGCTGGGACAAATGATATGTGCATTTTTAATATAGTCTACCAAAACACTATCTGAAGAGCTGTGCGAGTTTATATTCCCAGCTTCATTCTATGAGTGTCCCTGATTCCCCACACATCACCAACACATGAGATTATCACTCTTTTTATTTTTAGCCATTCTGATGGGCAAAAACATGTCTTGTTGTTTCAACTTGCATTTCCCTAATCACCACCTAATAAGTAACTGTAGTCTGTCTAAGCTGAACATCTTTATTATGTTTATTGGCCATTTGTATTAATTATTCTTTGAAAAACTGATTATCATCTGCCCATTTAGCTTGTCTTCTTATGGATTTATAGAAGTTATTTATATATTCTGGTTATTAATCTTTTGTTGTACATAGTATTACTGTTTTCTTCCAATCTATCACTTACCTTTTTATTTTGTTTATAGTATCATTTGGTTTACAAAGTATTAAACTGTGATGCAGTCAAATTTGTCACTTCTCTGACTTCTAGGATTTTGTCTTGCTTACAAAGACTGTGCCACCCTAAAATTACAAACACATTGTCTTCTGTTACTTGTAGGGCTTGCCTGTCACATTTAAGCTACACAATATTTATATAAAGATAAATAATAATCCTACCATGAGGTAGGATTTTCTCTAATTATTTTGCTAAAGGGATAACCAATTGTCCCAACACCATATCCTGAATAATCTATTCACTCCCCTATTTTGAAATGTTATCTTTACCATATGTTATCACACAGAATTACCACTATTTGTAGACTTGACTTTTCTGTTCTACAGATCCATCTGTCCATTTGTACACCAATACTATAAAGTTTTAGTTATCAAATCTCCGTAGTATTTTTTGGAGGCGCCCGGGTAGCTCACTCGCTTAAGCATCTGCCTTCCGCTCAGGTTATAGTCTCAGGGTCCTGGGATTAAGCCCCACACTGGGCTCCCTGCTTAGTGAAGAGCCTGCTTCTCCCTCTCCCTCTGCCACTCCCCCTGCTTGTTCTCTCTCTCCCCACCTCTCTGTCAAATAAATAAATAAAATCTTTTTTAAAAAACTGTAGTATTTTTTGATATCTGGTAAATCAGGCTCCTCCCTATTGTATCTTTAAAAAAAAAAGTTGGCTGTTCTCATAAATTTTCTCTTCCAGATGACTTTAAACATAAGTTTACTAAATTCCACTTAAAAATCCTACAGAGATTTTTTTTTTAATTGAGATTGCCTGATTTGTAGATTAGCAATTTTTCATTTTCTTTTTTATTTATTTCATTTATTTGAGAAAGTGAGAGAGAGAGCATGAGCCGGAGGGGCAGAGGGAGAGAGACTCTGGAGCAAACTTAGTGCTGAGCACGGACTCCTACACTGGGCTCCATCTCACAAACCCAGTATCACGGCCTCAGTTGAAACCAAGAGTCGACCTCTTAAACGACTGTGCCACCCAGGCGCCCCCAGCAATTTTTAAGAGCACTTGCATGTTTTCAAATAAATACATGCTTTCAAAATTAGCATATATTTACCAAGTACCTACCTTGGGCTGAGTTCTGTGGGAAATTCAAAGGATTTTTAAGACAGTCCTTGACCCACGAAAATGCACAACCTGACTGAGAGGGAGAAAAAGATAAACAACTAGTGCATTAAATGACAAATATCTATAGAACTAAACTTGTGGCTCATTTATGGTCACTATAATATGCACTTTGAGGCTTATTTTTGCCTCTCATCTTACTTCTGTTTTTGTTTTTTCTTTGGCCTTACTTTTGCTTTTTTTTTTTTCTTTTTAAACACCTGACAACTGGGGTAAATGTTTATAAACATAATCAATTTCTATTTTACAGTCATCCTAGGTAAGAAGTTCTACTATCATCCCCAGTTTACAGATAAGAAAACTAAAGCTCAAAGAACTTAAGTAACTCTCCCAAGATCACAGAACAAGTAGGTGGAGGATAGCTAGGCTCTGAAACCCAGTTAACCTGACTTCAGTCCCCATAGTGACACCTCTTCTTCCCTCCCACTTTTAAGTTCTTGCTACTTTACTGAATGCAAAAATCATCTCTGAAATAAGGATAGGAAATGAATAAATGAATAACATTCAGCTTTCTTTCCTGTTTCATCCTCTCTACACATGCCCAGCCAATAATAAAAGTGCACATGGGGAATGAGGACACATTCCCCTCTGCCATTGTCCAGGTTGGACCTGTCTAAGTCCCTCTCCTTCCTTTCCCTTAAGCTAAGCACAGGGCCCACTACATAATTTACAGGACCCTGTGCAAAACCAAAACATGGGGCCCCTTGTTCAAAAACAATGACTACCGTCAAGAGGTACAGAGACCGTCAAATGAAGCACAGGGCCCTTCTAGGCAGAAGGGTGGGGAGAGCTCAACCACACGGATCTTACCTCCATGAAGCAGGCCCCAGCTAAGAGTTTCTCTCTTTTCTTTTTTTTTTTTTAATTTTTTTATTCTTATGTTAATCCCCATACATTACATCATTAGTTTTAGATGAAGTGTTCCATGATTCATTGTTTGTGCATAACACCCAGTGCTCCATGCAGAACGTGCCCTCCTCAATACCCATCACCAGGCTGACCCATCCTCCCACCTCCCTCCCCTCTAGAACCCTGTTTGTTTTTCAGAGTCCATCGTCGCTCATGGTTCGTCTACCCTCCGATTTCCCCCCCTTCATTCTTCCCCTCCTGCTACCTTCTTCTTTTTTTTTTCTTAACATATATTGCATTATTTGTTTCAGAGGTACAGATTTGAGATTCAACAGTCTTGCACAATTCACAGCGCTTACCAGAGCACATACCCTCCCCAGTGTCTATCACCCAGTCACCCCATCCCTCCCACCCCACCCCCACTCCAGCAACCCTCAGTTTGTTTCCTTAGATTAAGAATTCCTCATATCAGTGAGGTCATATGATACATGTCTTTCTCTGGTTGACTTATTTCACTCAACATAATACCCTCCAGTTCCATCCACGTCGTTGCAAATGGCAAGATCTCATTCCTTTTGATGGCTGCATAATATTCCATTGTACATATATACCACCTCTTCTTTATCCATTCATCTGTCGATGGACATCTTGGCTCTTTCCACAGTTTGGCTATTGTGGACATTGCTGCTATAAACATCGGGGTGCACATACCCCTTCGGATCCCTACTTTTGTATCTTTGGGGTAAATACCCAGTAGTGCAATTGCTGGATCATATGGTAGCTCTATTTTCAACTTTTTGGAGTTTCTCTCTTTTCTAACCCGGGTCCCTGGCTTTGCAGATTCACAGCCCTGCTCTGATGAAGAAGGCTGCTCGGAAGTCTTCCTTCCCACCGACAGCGACTATGACTCCAGTGATGCTCTGAGCCCCCGAGACCTGGATCTGGTGTACCTGTCATCACACGACATCGCCCAGCAAGCGCTCAGTGGCCTAAGTGGCAGCGCCCCCGACGTCCTGCAGGTGCATGACATGAAGAGTCCTCTGGGGCCGGGCCAGGACCCCCGGGGCCGAGTCCCGGGGCCCGATCCTGACCACTCGTGCGCCGAGGTCCTCCACAGCCTGACACTCACCGGCTTCGCGTCCAAGAACCACGCCAAGATGGCGCCGGGCGCGTGGCCGCCGCTGGGCTTCCTGGGAAAGCGGAAGCCAGCCAAGCACCAGCACTACGGCGGCTTCAGCCGCCACCACCGCTGGCTGCGCATGCGCAGCCAGACGCAGTCGCTGTCGCTGTCTGAGGGCGTTTACACGCAGCACCCCTCCCGGGCCTGCGGCCTGGCCCAGGAGCCCGCGGAGACGGAGCGGCTGGGCCCAGCCCCCGATGGGCCCCGGAGCCTGGTTCTAGCCCACACCACGAGCCTCCCCGAGGAGGCGAAGAGCTGCCTCCAGGACCCGCGGCCTGCGGTACGCCGCATCTACGTGGAGCCCTACTCCGCGGCCCTGGCGGACGCAAAGCCCTGGGCTGCCTCGAGCCCGCCCCCCGGAGGCCACTCTGGCCTGCCCAGCCCCACGGGCCCGGGGATGCGCCCCGAGGGTCCGACCACCCCTCCGGTGTCAGAAATACTCAGCAGCATGCTTTAGGGAGAGTTCCTGTTTCTCCGCACGTCCCTGCATTTTCCATCACCCTCCAGCCCGCCCCCACTGCGTCCCCATCCCTTTTCAAGTGGTTTGAATGTTAAAACTCCAAAAGTTACAGGTTCAAGGCCCTCTTTTCTAGAAAAGAGTTGGGTGGAGGTGAGAGTTGCCAGTGTTGTTCCCATTTCAGGGCATAGAAGAAGAGCTTTTGTGTCAACATGGAGTCCTAGACACAACGGTGTAAACGTGCCGACCTGCTGGGGGGCACCCGTGCCTGAGGCAGGGCTACCTAAAGAGCCACCCTCAGTTCTGCAGCTGGCTCTGTAATCTGACCTCCGGGTTTGGGGCTTTTTCATGAATTTGTGATTGATGGGGAGGAGTTTTACAGATGAAAATAAGATGAGCATTGTTTTTCCTTCCATTGCAAACCTTTATAAGAGTTTAAGGGAAAGAAGCCCAGGTTGTATCTTGAGGGCACAAGGTCACGTGGACTTGTTCTAGGTTCCCAGTCAGCTAAACCAAGTCATTCCAAAGTACAGGGTTCTCAACTGGTCACCAAATCAAATTTATCCATCAGCACTGATATATTCATTTAGTGCTGTGTGGTAACCACCAGAAGCAAAAGTAGAGGATGCTTTGCTTCTAGCTTTGTCTTGCAAAGGTAAAATAGGGCACAAAGCAGCCCATTCTACACACTCAGCTCCCATTCAAGCATGGAAGTGGGCCTTATATTATTCCGGGTGCAGGGACATAGCTGAATTAAATGAAAACCTAGGTTAGAAACAAGACAAGAAGGGGGAAGAGAGCGATGAGCAAAAATGCATTTCTTCTACAATCCTAAGATAAGTAAGTAAAACGATAGTGGATCTGCTCAGACTCTTAGGTGTTGGAATGTCATTGAACAAGAAAGTGCCCTTCAGAGATGGCCCTGCAGTTGATGGAGTCTCTGCAGCCACGCTGGCACATCTACTCACCTTTACATCACAGGTCACGGGACAGATTGTCCAGGACTTGGGTTGCTGGCTTCCGCTTGTCAATTTACCCCTTCCAAATCCAGTTTTTGCCCTGAGATCAGCTGAACCATGGGCCTCAGGGAAAATCTTTCCTTAGAAGTCCCTGTCAATGGCTCCAAGGCTATGCTTTGAGACACCTGAAATTCATGCTTTGGTCTCAATGCCTCCCACCTGCCCTTCTCACAAACGAGAGACGCAAATCAAAGAGAAATCACACACTGCATATTCAAAAAAGGCCTGAGTCTTCTCTCATTTCCTGGAGCCAAGATTCATTCAGTTTACTGATACTCTAAATGGTCCTTTTCTGCTTCACAGGCATTTTGGTTAAATATTGCTCTTTATGGGCCCTACCCCTGTCCTCACAGTTCTACCATTCCTCCTCATGGGAGTTCATACAAAGTCCCCTGTTCACAATGTTATTCCGATCCCTTCCATTTTTAAAACATTTGATTTAAACATAAATAATTACCCTGGCGGAAAGGTACAGATTTGGCCCATGGCCTATGGTCATTAGAAAACTAAGGCCCAGAGCTCAATCTTTATTTTTTTAAGAGATTTTATACTCAGTGAACCCCCCCCCCAACACACACACACATATACACACAAAAAGAATCTTGAGCAGAATCACTGTGGCTCCTTTTCCATGACTGCAAGGATGCAGTTTTCTTCTGTTCTGAGTGAATTCTATGTATATGGAGTGTTAGAACTAGAAAGGACCATAAAATTAATCTAAGTCCTTGTGTTTACAGATGAGACAATGAAAGTCGAGAGAGGTTAAGTGACTTGCTCAAGGTCGCAGAGCTGGTTTAGTCTCAGAGTTAGGGTCAGAACCCAGAACCATTCCCTTTACAGTAGGCTGGCCCATTGGGAATCAGTACATACCGATAGTCAAATTTTAATTACCTATAGGCTACTTACCTAGTTTGCAGATTATCTTTTAATTCCAAATTCAACTCCTTTTCTCAACCTTTACCTAACAGATTTCCATTATCACAGAGCTCCTTGTTGCCAGGAAATACAAATTTCACATAATCGAAATCTAAGCTAAGTTAATTAAAAAGCAAATTTGAGAGAAATGTCATTTAAAATTACACACCATATGACTCCCCTTTATTTTTTTTTAAAGATTTTATTTATTTATTTGAGAGAGAGAATGAGATAGAGCATGAGAGGGAGGAGGGTCAGAGGGAGAAGCAGACTCCCTGACGAGCAGGGAGCCCGATGCGGGACTCGATCCCGGGACTCCAGGATCATGACCTGAGCCGAAGGCAGTCGCTTAACCAACTGAGCCACCCAGGCGCCCCATATGACTCCCCTTTAATAACAAAAATGAGAGAGTCATCTGCACTCAGTTTCTGCTTATTTCTAATTATGGGACAGATCATATATGTTGAAAGCTGGAATCGTCAGAAACTAAGAAACCAAGTGATTCTCTGATCATGACATTTCTGATCATGGAAGGAAGCTTGCGACTGTGAATTAGATGGGAGGCATTCAACAGGCAGCAAAAGCAGAGACTGACCCACCCTTCTGGCCCCTCATTTGATCAGTAAGTCCTGGCACATTGGACCAAATAATGACTCATGAAGTAAAATTGCATTAAACCCAAACCCACTAATTGATATTGAGAACACAGGTTATTTTTTTCACCTTCTATGAGGAAAAGAGATGCACACCCATGAAATGAATACTGCACATTCGATTTCAATGGGCACAATGAGTCAACTTGAAAATGCATTTTCCTAGCAATATTCCTATATAGAAGTGGATGTTATGTCCTCAGTAATTAGCCATTTGTTCAAGTAGGTACCCTCCACCTGTGTGAGCCTTGTTTAAATTAATAGATTCCTGTGAGAGACAATTATGTTCTCTAATTCACAATCCTTTATTTGTATGTCCAGGCCTCTCCTTACGGAGACTTTACAACTTCTGAGGATTTTTTTGTTTGTTTGCTTGTTTGTTTTATTTTATCTTGATGGTTTTGTTTTGTTTTGTTTGGGATATGATGGACTTTTGTCTTTTTTTTTTTCTTTCTTTCTTTTTAAGTCCAGTCTGGGAGCCTCTGGAGGAAACTCTCCTGTCCCCTAATTTTTCTACCATACTTAACTCTCAATTGTATTATCCAGCTCTCATCATTTGTGAAAACCCTCAAAAATCAATGACCAAAGCCCTCCCATATGTCTGTCTCTATTCTAAGTCCCATGGAAAAACAAAAGAATCAAGAATGAAACACATTCCTGGGCCAGAAGGAGCTCACAGAGTGTAGCCATCATCACTGTACATCTCCTCATTGATGTTTCAGAAGACGCAAAAGCCTGTCTCCTCAGCCAGGCTGCCATAGGGCATGTTGGACTAGACATCATTGACTTCACTCTTGCCGGCTGTTCATAAAGAAAGACAGCCTAGAAAACACAAGTCACCAATGTATACGCTTGGCAACCATTTACAAAGCTGTCACATTCTCTTAATTGGAGAGGAACTGGGAGACAGTAATTAAAAACATTTACTCTAGGGAATGGGTATTTTAAGAAGTGGGTACTCAAAGATGAGACCCAGTCCATTTTAAGAACATTCACTAATGCTCAAAGCAATAATTACACTGGATAAAATGGTTCCATTTGGTTTGAAAGTTGAAGCCGGTTAGTAATAATATTCCTCCAGCCCCCATTCCTGAAGGATCCCAAAGCACTTTATGAAAAGCAATGACTGATGCCTTGTTGTACTCTCCTAAAAAGACCTTGTCTGGGAGCCACCTGGCAAACACCTACCTTATCCTTGCCAAGAGATCGTGCCAGACAAGTGGGAAAGAGGACTGGCCTCTCATTCATTGTTATCCTGCCACACAAAGGTGCACTCTGGTGAGCGCTCAGCTCTTCCCTTGAAGACAGCAATTTTAGACAAAGAGGCATACCAGAAAATCCTAACTCCTTGGCCTCCCCCTTGTTCTTCATGCTCTACCCAAGATGTACTCCCTTTCTCTTGGAGAACTATCAACTCAAGCTGTTAAGGGGTCTCTCGTGGATTTAAGTTCCCTAGTTCTGTCAACAGCACACAGAAGTCACTGGCTTCTTAAAATTGATACTGTTGGAAAGATGATCGCATTACCCTACAGTACTCTCAAGTTTGTATGTAGCAGAACCAGAGCAGAAAGTGTCCATCTCTTGGTGTATTTGTTTATTGAATTATAGCATACCAGTTAGAGAGGATAGTTACAGGTTAACAAGACAACACTCTCAGAGAGTTGCAAGTCACTTTATAAAGTCGAAATATTTTCCCAGATGATTCAGTGACGCAAACCTGAACTTTTTTTTTTCCTGGTCATACCTTGAAGGAAAAATGTAAGGGAGCTATTTGGAAAGCAATGATAACCTCTTCACAGGTAGTAGAGGGAACAAGGGAAAAACTTGTTTCTTTGCTGGTCACCTCTCATAAGATGTTCAAACACATGGCTTACGACTGTTAAGCTCAACTTCAATGCGGCCTTACAAACAACAAGGGTAGTGTATTTGAAACTATGTTGCACAGCTTGGAAACTTATTCTAAGATCCTAATTCAGAGTTTTTCTGAGGTGTTGAACTTTGCCATTAGCAAAAAGTATTTTTAGAAAAATCCATTGACTGTTTATGAAGCACTGATTTTGCCATATTTCGGGTCTCTGGTTTTTCCACCACATCTGTACCCAGTGGGTTGTATTTGTTGTTTTCAGTTTTTTCTTCTACTTCCATTATTAATGAATTTGTAAAATGGTCATTCAAAAAGACAGTTGGTTTTGTTTAACAACCAGATAGATAGACGATGAAAATAATTCTATTTTGATAAAAGAAGGAGGTTTGTTGTGGTTGTTTTAAGTATTACCCTAGGGTCCTTCCCCTCCAGATAACATCCTTTTTTTTTTTTTTTGCCAATATTTAACTTAGTGGCAAATGTTATCAAGCTATTAGTTAATGCTCTTTGGTCCTCTTCCTTCAGTCCATGATGTGAAAGTCTGAATATGCTTTCACAGTAACCACTATCCAGTAGCTGATTTATAAAAACCAAGTCTGGCAAATTGTTGGGTTAAGTCAGTCTGAGTTGCTGTATTGCTTCTTGCCCTGTGACCAATTGGATGTTCGGGGATATCCCATGTATGTGGTCACAAGCATCAGGTTTTGTGGGGTTTTTTTAAGATTTTATTTATTCATTAGACACAGAGATACAGAGAGAGAGAGAGAGAGAGAGCATGAGCAGGGAGAGAGGCAGAGGGAGAGGGAGAAGCAGGCTCCCTGCTGAGCCAGGAGCCCAATGTGGGGCTCGATCCCAGGACCCCGGGATCATGACCTGAACCGAAGGCAGACGCTTAACCATCTGAGCCACCCAGGCGCCCACAAGCATCAGTTTAACATTTGTGATGGAAAAAGAATTAAAGAAGTGTGTGTGTGTGTGTGTGTGTAGTGGGAGAGAGATGTTTCATAGAAAAAGTAATTTAAGTGACATTCTATTAGGCAGTGTTTAATTGCTTCCTGCCTGATGTGTATATAGTGATTTGGCTGATTATTGGTTATTTGTTCAAAACTATATCTTGTTGCTATGTATGCAACTGAGTGTATGTAAAAGTTTAGACTTCGGTACATTATCTGCACAATTTTGTGTGCTTTAAACCTCTGTAAATGTACAGATGAATCATGTATGGTGTATTAAATGTGACCTCCACTCTTGAAACAATAATATTTTGTAGTATGTACTTTTGCAAACTATTTGAACATTTTAAATGGATATTGTAAATAGCCAGTACACTCAATCATAAACAATACTGGTAAAACGCATGCCTCTTCAACCTCCCAGTTTATAAGAAGAGGTCAGGAGTTAAGAATTAAGATAATTTTTCTAATGGCAAGTATTTTTGATAATTTCCTACCTGCCTAATTGTATTTGGAAGAAAAACTGTCAACAGAAGAAATCTTAGCTAGCAGAGGAAATGACTTTATTTCATAAGCATTAAAGAATACTAATGTACTTTATATCTAATCTGATGTTGTTGAAATATAGTTCATGGGAGAAGAAGTGAAAAATATTTTTGATTCGTCATAAGATCTTTTGCTATTTCAAGGACAGTTTCCAAGCCCTCTGTCTTCAGTGTGGAGAAATGTCAATTAAATAATAAACGAATAGAATTGTCGGCAATTGGCTTACCTGCTGGTTTTTCCAAGTCTCAGTGAAGACGCACATTTTTCAGCCTGAGCTTTTAAAATCTTCTCACTGAAACTTTGGAAGAGTTATTATTCGGGACATTGTTTTAACAATTATCAGAAATATCTGACCAGTTGGCCCTTGATGGATCAATTGCGTTATTTCTCTTGCATAATTAGTTGTTGCCACGTATTGAAAATACAGCAGTGGGCCACCATGGCAAATATTCTCACCAAGTTGCACCCAGGAGCTTGGACACCTTAACCTTGCTCCTTCCTCCACTGCATGCATGTTTAAATGTCTTCAGTGCATTTCTGCATGTGCTGTCCTATTTCTCTATCCCTTTATTTCCACACTCACAAAGCTCCTCCCTTACCCCTACTCCCTCTAGTTGAGATTTGAGATTTCTTCTGTTTTTGAGAACACTACAAAGAGATTACATCTATCTCTGGAACCTGCACAAAGGTTCTCCCGAATACCCAAGGACAGGAAATACGCTGCTTTAGACCATGTTTTTGTCTTAGGCTGTTTTACAAAATTCTTTTAAGCACACACGCAACGCGTGTGTGTGCGTGCGCATGCACACACACACACACACAAATTCAATTCTTTATTGGCATGTTTGTGGTCGGCTTTCCTGACAGCCTCAGAGGGCTGTTTTGTTGTCCTGGCCAAATGTGCTGTTTTCCCTATGTAAATTGTCATCTTTCTAAGCAAACCATTACTTTCTTTTCCTAATTCTGTCTTTGAATAAAAGTTTACCTTCTTTTTCAAACCAAACAGATGACATTGCTCTTTAATATCCTCTTTCTTCTATGAACACTCCTGGGGAGGTACTGGGGGAGGGACAGAAGGGGGAGGCCTTTCCGATTCAAGCTGCTGGGTAAGAAGTGTGCCTTCACCAAATGATCTGCCTTTTGATAAGCCACCCAGTATTTCCATCTGCCAATGAGAAATAACTCCTCCTTCTCTCTAATAATAATTTTTAAAAGTATGCTAGGGAAGTAAGCAAGTTTAAACCAGGAGTTTCTTATCAATTTACAGTGACAGGAGAAAAAAAAAAAACCAAACTCCTAAGGAAATTCTCTTAACCAATATTATCTGTCAAGTAAGTGAGATCTTCATAATAATTTCTTGACTGTGAAAATGCATTTCCTCTTCAAGTAGCCTGTGGTATTCTCACATTTGCATGATGCTCCTTGTTCTGTCAATAATAATAACAGCAATAATAATGCTTCTCATTCTGTCGTAGTTCTGGCAGTTACTGCATTAAGTTATAGGCCACAGAAGGGACTGATGCTGGTATTAGATACAGACGAGAGGAAGTTAGGCACCAGGCATACGCTCCCCTAGATCAGATGCTCTAAGTCAAAGGCAACAGCCTCCCTTTTTCGGCCATCAGGTCCTCCACACATTTCATAGCTCCTGGCACAAACACCCGTGAAAGGGTGATAAACTGAGGAAGATGTCACTTAAAGTCATGTTAATTCCCACACATTGCTTAATTGCTCCGTAAAGACATGGACTCGAAGGACTTTCCAACTGCCTGCCAGCCTGAGGCTCCTCTCTGAAATGGCTCAGATAAAGCTCAGTTTGTCCGTTCAGGGTGCCTCAGAAGTATTTCTTTAGTACTTCGTGAGAAGATCCACCAGCCGCCCCCCACACCATCTCCAGAACGCTCTGACTGAGGTCAGCCCCCAAGCAGAAGGAAGTGAAGGGCCTGGGGCAAAACCCACTCTTTACGTGTGGTGCAGCATGCACTTCCAGACTGTTCCAGCCAGCACTTACCCAAGTGTCGCCGTAGCGCGCCCGGTGACCGAGCAGTGAGGAGACTGACGTGCACATACCCTATCCCAGCCGCACCTGCTGAGGTTTCTGGACCCAGAAAACCTTCAAAAGTCTGGTCCCTGTGCCCAATAAAGCCAACTTGTGCATACACCATTTTCCCCATCAAGCTTTTGATAACTGCAATGTTCTATATGTTTATAAAACACTTTCCCAAGCACCATCCTGTTTGAGCTTGACAAACAGCCCTGTGAAGTGATCAGAGCAAGCACTTTTATCTCTGTTTTACAAATAAGAGGCTTGAGGCTCAGTAAAGTGAGCTCTAGGGCCCCGGACTCCTGACGTTCCAGGATGCCATATGCCATTGACTTAAGAGCTATGGTAAAGGAAAAACAATGCCCAGATTGGCCAGTGGAAGCGCTCTCTCTCTCTTGCTCGCTTGCTCTCTCTCTCTCTCTCTCTTGCTCGCTTGCTCTCTGTCTCTCTCTCTCTGGAACAGACCCCTTTCATAGACAGACATGCGAGGGACATCACAGATAATGACAATAAAGCACAGAGACCCTTTCCTGTGAGGCCCGTGTTCTAGCTCCAAGTCAGGTACTCCGTGACCACAAGCAAGACACTTTTCCTCTCGGAACTTACAAATGAAGACATCTATCGAATGAATAGGATCTTTTCCAGCTTTGAAATTCCATGAATCTAAAATAGTCACACTGAGTACCTATCAGGGATGAGTAGAGATTCTTCTCAGAGCATTTCTGTTCTGTGATGTGTTTTGTGCTATCACTGGTCATTGGGGAGGGTGGGTCGTGGCAGGTGGGTGGTGTGGAGTCCACCGTAGCCAAAGGAAAGTGGAGAGAGAAAGTAACTGAGGGATCTGTGCTCAGCATCCCTTCCCGATACCATCACCCCCCAACAATTCCTCCTTCTGCCTCACTCTGACCCCAGTCTCTCTCAGAAAACAGTCCCATCTATTTCACTTCCTGTGCCCTTGGCTGTCCAGGCCATTGTGGAATCACAGTGGATGGGGTCTGGATTATCTCTTGGCCCTTCCCTGGCACCCTGACTTGGCATCAGCACCACTGTCCAGCTGTTCTCTTAGATCCTGCCCAATCACTACCCTAAGATCCCTTCCCTGGAGTGGCCCAGAAGGGACCAAAGCATTGCACAACTCCAGGGGGCACTATTATTAAGTATGGAATGTACTCCATTAGCCATTTCCCAGAATCCAAGAGTGAAACAAGCAGACCTTTTGCCAGACAGCAGGCCTGCAAAGGGCATCTCTTTGAGGGTAGAAGGGAAGATGAGAGATTGGCAGAGGACAGAGCATGGGGTCTCCCTTTATGTAGGATGTTCATCAAACTGCCGTGGGGCCTGCTTCAAGGCACAATATTGGACACACATTCTACTCTTTTGAGTTTGGGGCAACTTGAGCTTGGCCCTCCCTTGGGCCATGTTGGTCTGGCTGGAGCCAAGTGCCAGGCATTGTTCTCCCCGTGCTCTCAGTGAAGTCCATGAAGTCAGGGCAGCATCATTCCCTGACAAACATTCAGTACATTTCCTTGGGTCCCAGGAGGCCTGATACTGAAATGTTTTCCTCCCCATAGTTATATTTTCCTTGGTTGAAAAAGTTTTGTTTTGGAAGTTGCTACCCTGTCGAGGTAATGAGTCAGTTTGGGAGGCCGGTGCAGAGGGGAAAATGTACATCACTGGCAGAGGCCGAAAGGATGGGGGTGAGAGAAAATGGGAGATTCCGGGTGGGAGAGAGAGGTCCACACCCTCTGCCCCCTCCTGCCCTTTCAGGAAGAACACAGCTCCTCCTTCTCAGCTGGGGGCTTCTTCACTGAGGTCAGGGGCCAAGCCCCACGGCTGCCTTTTGGGCTTGTTCCTGGCTAAGGGTAGGTAGGCAGGAAAGGAGTTAACATTACGGGTCATCTTTTGAGTGCCTTTATAATCTTCTACTTTCTGTGGAAGTTGGTAGCATTATCATCCACGTTGCACAAATTGGGAAACTGAGGCTCAAAGGAAGGGAAACACGCCCAATATCCCACAACCAGCAAGTGGCAGAGCTGGGATTGGGATTCAGAGTCCCGTGCCTATTCTACCACGTGGTGTCTCTACAAGACTCATTCCTATCCAAAGAATCAGACCCAAGTGACTCAAGGGAGGGACAAGAAGACCCAGCTGGAGGGACAACTGAAATTATCTGGCTCAGAGCCAGGGGCATATTGTCGGGAGAGGGAAAAGAGGAGGTGTATGGACTTGGACCACCCTTTCCTCTCCCCTCCATCCTCTTCTCCCCTCGGTTTTTCTACGCCGTACATTTTCTTCACATGGAGAGAAAAGTCCTAGAGATACAAAAAACACATATAGACACACCAACACACTCGTATCCGCCCCCCCCCCACACACACACACAACACAAACACACCAGTTCGCACAAGCACAGAGGCACACACATCTGGAGGTAAATCTCAGGATTCAAGGGTTGGCCTCGTGCCAGCTCTGAGCCCCAAGTAGCCCACTGAGGAGCCCTGGTCTGCCTCACTTTGGGAGGTCAAATCAATGAAAGAGCCTGGTAGTTTAAAAGAGAGAAAGGGAGGGAAAAAAAGAACACCAGCACCTCTCATGATGGGAGGTCAGAGCAAATGAAACCAGGAGGAGGGGGTCGCGGTATGGGGGCTGGGGCGAGAGCATGGGGGTGGGGAGCCTGGGGCTGGCAGCTGAATTCCTACCCTGGCCCAGTTCCAAAAGATTAAAATAGAGCTCTTAGAGTGTCCCCTCCACCGACCAGCCTGCCAGGGGCCAGACAATACGTGGGTTTGTGCTCCAACACAGGCCTCCAGAGAGGTGATGTTTTTACCCGGACAGCTAAAGGCACAGAGGCAGGTCTAAGCAATTCCAAGGCTACTTTGGCCCTCAGTCCCAGAACAGGCCACAGCAGAGGGAGAACAGCAGGCTGCTGGGACGCCCACAGATCTGCTCTTTTCTCTCCTCACCCCAGCGCAGGCCGCCGCACTCACACGTCTTCATTTTAGCCACCACCGCCGCCCGCCCGCCCCAAACGCCCGACTGGCAGGGCTGTGTGGGACAAAGTCTTAGCAAATTTGTTATACTTTAATTGGGGAAAAAAAAAAAGTCTCAGCATGCCTGTAAACAGGAGGCTCTACTAATGCGGGACGGACAGGGCGTCCCTTGGAGTTATCTGCAATACTCAATGACACCTCGTTTTCCTACCCACGCAACACAGTTTCCCCAGAAGGAAGCCCCACTGGCCACTTGAGGTTGTGTCTACTTCCTTGGAATTCTCGAGGACTTTAGGCAGCTGGGAATCAAATCCAATATCTCAGGCCACAAACAAGGAAGGATGAAGACGGGTATATGTCAGCTAAGCACACAGGCTGTGGAGTTTGCCAGGCATGGGTTCTAATTCCGACCCCGTCACCTAGTAGCTTAGTGAACGTGGGCAGATTCATCTTTCTGGGACTTTGGTTCTTTATTGCTTAAGAGCATCTACTAACGGTCGTAAGGGTTAAATGAGAAAAATGTGTAGAAAGTGGTCAAACCCATGCCTGGCATGTATCTAGCAAATGTTAGTCAAAAACAAAACAAAATAAATTTCTTCCTACCAGGTCCCCCAGAACTAGGGTGGAAATGTAATTTATCACTCAAACCAGAACACTTTTGATAGTGACGGTAGGCACTAAATGGACAGACTCTGGGACATTGGCCAACCAGGAGCATCCCTAGAAAAACTGAGGCATGTGACCCCCACTTTCTGAAGGGTCTGTACATAACATTCCATCAAGATAATCCCTTTAAAAATGTCCCTAAAGTTTACTCTACATCACGAAGTCCACTGGGAGTCACAACACTTTAGAGTATGTATCCCTATGATACCCATATATAAAATTACCATTTAAAATATAAATTTATTATATATCAGAAAATCATAAAGTTGTAGCCAAGTGATAAGAGATAAGAGATAAGTTTGATTTGGACGGAGGTCTGAAAATTAAGAAAATTCTATTGCCATCTTAATTGGTTCTTTTCTGCTAACTGGACAAAGTAGCTGTTATCCAATTCTAGTGGAAACACTCCTCCTTCCAGTTCACAGAACAGCAATATTCCATGATAGCAAAGTTTGAGAACCACAGCCTGAAAGAATCAATAACCCTTAGGGGGATTGGCAAAATGGGCGAAGGGGAGTGGAAGATAACAACTGTAGAATGAATAAGTCACGGGAATAAGAGGCACAGCATAAAGATATATAGTCCATGATATTGTAACGCATTGTATCATGACAGGTGGTCGTTACACTTGTGGTGAGTATGGCGATGTATAATGTATAAACTTGTCAGATCACTGTTGTATACCTGAAACTGATGTAATATTGTATGTCAACTGTACTCAAGTTAAAAAAAAGAAGAAGAAGAAGAATTCCCAGAAAGCAAGGCATGGGGGCAACCTTCATGGTCATGACATACCTTCTTTTCTTTCAACAGTTTTAGCCATTCGAGGGAAGCCGTCACGACGTAGGAAACCTCAGTTTCTCACCCCATATCTCTCCATAGGGTTGCTTGAGTGCCCTCAAGGGGCATGGCAGCTGGTTTCCCCCAGAGCAAGTGATCTGGGAAGGAGCAAGCCTATCCACTGTGCCCAGGATTAAGGACACTGGACTTCCCTCTTTAAAACCGAGACGGTCCCAGGCACACTACTGAGCAGGTTGCCTTGAGGGAAGAAGAAAACACCTGAGAAGTATCCAAGGGCTCCTCAGGAAAGGACTGCAGCCAACAGCTTCAGTCTATCAGAAAGAATCTTTACACCCAATGCCAAAACCAGACAGCTCTCCGAAAGAAAGTAATCCTCGTCAGTCAGGGAATCTTTGGGTCCTCAAGTGCAGAAAATTCTTGAGCAGATTTTTGTGTGTGGCTGTTTTAAAATACACCCTTGATTGTAAGCCTCTGGAATCTTCCACTCGACCCAGCCAGCCCCTCTCTAATGGGTGCCATTGGGATTTGCCCTCCTGGGTTTCTGAAGACCCCTCCAGCATAAGGTCCTAGTAGTCTCTTTCTGACTGTGCGTATCTGTTTGTTTGCTCTTTGTTAAAAAAGAACAGCATCTTCCTTTAAAGTGTTTTTCTTGCATTAAATTTAAAGCACATTTGGAAAGCTGTATGGTTTACAATGTGATTTCTCTTTTAATTCTCACAAACTGTAAGGTGGGCACTGTGATGGTGCCCATTTTTCTTCCAAAGACACCAAGTCTAAAAGAACATAGTCAGTTGGTAGAGAACCAGGAAATTCAGACCCCGGTCTTCTGACTTTAAATCCTATCTCTCTATACTATATCACACCTCAGCAGTGCAATCAATTTATTTGATTTAACATGGAATGATACCTAAACATGGTTACTCCTTGCATTTCAGCTGAGTCAATTCACACACACAGACACACATTTACACACATACTCACCAACACACATAGACCAACTTCAAAACTGGGTCCCTATAGATTAGCCCACCCTACCTCCCCATATGAACAGTGAATGGATACATTTTCTGGGTTTTACTTCAGCCACTTTGCCACCTTGGGAAATCAGCTACTGCTTAAACAAAGTAGAATAGTGGACTAGAGAGTTGATTTAAGGGAGAGAGGACAGTTGATTTTTTATCATACCAATAACCAGCACAAAAGAATGTAAAACATGCTACCAAGTAACCAATATCCCACTTTGGGAAATCTATCTAATGGAGACAAAAGCACCAGTAGGTAAGGGTGTGTGTACAAAATGCTTTATTGCAGCCTTGCCAGTTATGACAAAACTACCTGGGAACACTCGGAGCACCCACGAATAGACAGTTGGACAAATTATGCTGCATTTATAGCACTATTATAAAGGATGAGTAAGAGCCATTTACACTGACCTGGAAGGCTCCATGGTGGGTTGAGAAGGAAGGAAGAAAGTAAAAGGGGAGGGCACCTGGGTGGCTCAGTTGGTTAAGCGACTGCCTTCAGCTCAGGTCATGATCCCAGGGTGCTGGGATCAAGTTCCGCATTGGGCTCCCTGCTCACTGGGGAGCCTGTTTCTCCCTCTGACCCTCTCCCCTCTCATGCTGTTTCTCTCTCGCTCACTCTCAAATAAATAAATAAATAAATAAATAAATAAATAAATAAATAAATAAATAAAATCTTTAATTAAAAAAAAGTAAAAGGGGGAAAAAGGGTGAAATGATAAAATGTATTTTATGATCCCGCCTGCTATAAGTGATTTTTTAATCCCATCAATGCATACACGTACTATACAGATACTCATAGAAATAAATATGGAAACAAACACAGGTTGTAACTTCAGAGTTTGGGCTGGAATAGGGAAGGGGGAGATTATTAGCATTTTTGCACACTTCTGGATTATTTGACTTGATAAAAAGCACATATTATTTCTGCAATTTAAAACAATAATAAAGTAGATCAAGATAAAAAATAAACTAAGAGCAGAATTTTGCCAAGTCCGATTTGAACAAAAAGAACTCAAGTCCCTCCCCTTACGTCTCTGAGTTCATCCAAATGCACTCTCTTCACTGGCCCCAGACACCGACATCTGTTTGGAACAACCTCACTCTCTACACTCTACATTGATTTTCAAAATGGCCACCTCTGCCGGATATTCCAACTTCAGTTGAGACCCATCCTCCCCACCCCCACATCTCCCTCCACCCACTCGTACCCAAAAAAGACTTTGGTCCCTGATTAAAAGGCCAAGAATAAATCCTTTCCACCCCAATTATTCTGCCAATACATCATTCTCCCCACTCTTTTCTCCCTAACCTCCAGATGGTGGCCTCTGGAAATGGGGAACTGTGGGAGCAGTGGAATCTCCCTTTCTAAAGGTCTTTACCAAGAGACAGAGCCACATCTGTGGAGGATGGCTTGGATTTAAGTGCAGTTAGAACAAGTTAGTTATGGGTGGTTTGCCATTTGGGGAGTGCTGATTGCATGCAGAGCTCAGTGAGAGAGAGAGAGAGAGAGAGAGACAGGAAATCAGGAGCCCTGGTGGCAGAGCAGATACACACAGATGAAATAACTCGGTAGCCTGATGGGGCAATAATTAATCAATTACATGTATGTACAACACCTAGATTACATTTTTGCACCACAAATCTAGAAGAGAGAAATCCAGGTGACATAGCAAACTAAGTGATGGACTCATGATTCAGAATGACCTTGACCAGCAGATGTCATTTCATAGGGATTCAAGTGTCACATCCAGGTCAAAAAACCAAGAACAGAATGGGAGAATCTTAGCTGGGTAAAGGACCATAAAAGAGTTGACTTAGGCATTTTATTTAATAAGCTCAATAGGCAAAAGTATAAAAAGCTGCTTAAAAACAAAAAGACCAGGGGCACCTGGTGGCTCAGTCGGTTGAGCGACCCACTCTTGATTTCCGCTTGGGTCACGGTCTCAGGGTGGTGGGATCAAGCCCCGTGTTGGGCTCTACACTCAGCAGGGAGTCGGCTTGAGGATTTTCTCTCTCCCTCTCCCTCTGCTCTTCCCTGTGCCCTCTCTCTTTCTCTCTCTTAAATAAATAAATAAATCTTAAAAAAAAAAAAAAGACCAAAGAAAGGTAAACTAATGCAGGCTCCGGGTATTTGAATGGAAATAAGTCTATCCATCTAGTCGTCTACTTATTCATTCTTTCAATAGCAAACATTAATGGAGTACCTACTACGCACCAGGCACTGCATAAGCATGGGTTAATGAGCTCTAAGGATTACATAGTCTTCTGTATTAGTATTTTGAATCTTATGCCCAATCCGAGGTGCCATTTTTCTGCTTCATTGGCACACTATACAAGGATAATGGAAAGATCTATACCAAGTCGTGGACGGAATAGTCAAAGGAATTGAGGAGATCTAGCTGGCGTCCGGCGGGTGGGGGTTAAGATATCTCTGCAGTCAAATATCTGGAGGACTACGGTAATAATTAAATAAGCTGATTTTCTACAGTATCATTTAGAAGAACTATGAGTCTGGTGGTTTCTAAATATGTCCGCAAATGCTTCTCTCTACTCTTCCCTCTAAAAGGTGGAGCCTAATCTCCTTCACCTGGGATGTGGGCTGGGCATAGAGACCCACTTTGACTAGGATGAGGCAGAAGAGACAATGTGTGACTTCTGAGACTGGGTCATGAAATGCGTTGTGGGTTCTGCCTCTCTCTCTCTCTCTTTCTCCCGGGTCACTTGCTGTGGGGGAAGCCAGCTGCCATGCCCTGAGGACACGCAAGCAGCCCTACGGAGAGGTCTACCTGGCAACAGCCGGCAACGAAGACCTTCTACCAATAGCCATGAGATGGAGCCATCTTGCACGTCAACCTTCCAACCCCCAGTTAACTCAGAGGACTGCAGCCCTGCCTGCCGGCTTGACTTCAACTTCGTGAAATACTCTGAGCCAGAAACAGCCAGCTAAGCCTTTCCCAAATTCCTGACCCTCAAAAACTCTGTAAGATAAGAAATGTCTGCTGTCTTTAAGCTGCTACATTTGGGAGTAGTTTGTTATGCAGCAATAGATAACTAATATAACGAGCAAAATATCAATCTGGCAAGGAGATCAACTTAACAGTTGATCTTAACAGAAAAAAAATTCAAATTATCACCATTGTCTAAGAGGGAATGAACGTGCCACCTGAAGTTGAAGCAGTGAGTTTTCTGTTGAACCAGAGTTTTCTGTTGAACCAGAGGGACCAGAGGGACCACCACCTCTCAGGGATACTGTAAAGGTGATGGTTACAAATTCTTCCTTTCTCATCTTTATTCTTCATATTCCAGGCAGCCGCTGTTGATTTCCTGACCTTTACTCCCCTTCTCGGGCTAAGAAAGTAAGGTCACCTTCATACTATGTCCAGGCAACTGGGGGATGATTTTCCTCTGGGCCTTATTTGGGTCTCCACTGGCTTGTCCCCATCAGGAAGAAACTATCGCTTTGTTTTTACAATGCCATCTCTGCCATGATTCAGAGATCCACCAAATGGAAATTGGATTTCAGACATCATCAGTCCTGGATTGCACCAAGAGCACAATAACCTCTTCAAAGCCCCGTGGCAGCAACCAACAGTCCCCCTGCTGCTACTGATAATTTGTACCATACTGACTAGGTCACTTAGCATTTGCAAATAGAATTCCATAGCGGCTGGACGTCAAATACATGGAATAGCTCTTCATCAATCTGGAGCCTGGAGCCCACCCTCTCCGCCCACCCTTTAGCCACCAGAATGTCGGGCAGCCCGGGCCGTCCTTACCACCCACATACCCAGCTCACTGCCCAGTTCCCGCTAAGGAGAGAGACCTCGGCAGCACCATGCATGCAGCTTCTGGGGGGCAAGGAGGAGAGGACGGGACTGATGGTGCCTAGGGAGTCCCAGAGAACAAACACAAGGCAGGTGAAACACGCTCAAGTCCTGAAGGATCCAATTAAGCCCAATTCACTGGGACCCAGAGTTTTCCTACCAAATTCCTGAGGAAACCAAATCGAATAATGCATGGCTTATTCAGAAACACACATCCCGGTGTTGTTGGCCAAGGCAGGGGCAGTGTGGCGGGGGGCTTAGGCTAGGGGTGCAGGTGCACCAAAATGAAAACAACAGACTAAAACAACAAGCTTCCTGGCCTGTAAAGAACAGCTCCGTGTTTTGCTGGAGTCCTTGGTCAGAGTGTGCATGTATATATAGGTGGGTTCTTGTGTGTGCGTGCAGCTGGGCTTGGCGGTGGGTAGGAGGGGGCTTTCCCCGGGAGGGAGCAAGGACATGTCTACATATTTTTAGATGGCAATTCCGGAGAAAACCATCAGAGGTGCTCTAACATATATTTGGCAATGCCTTTGGCGAGCTCCTACAATAACTTCTGAATCTCCTCCCTCATTTCATAAACATTTTATATACATTTTTAAGTGGGAATATTTTTGCTCATTTGGGAAGAGAGTGCCTTTATGCAGTTGAGTCGGCCTGATTTGTGCCTTACACATTTTTTCAGGGATGGGAAGCCGAAGCAGCGACGGGTGCTGAACTGTGCGGTGGGGGGCGGGGTGGGTTGAGATGGGGAGAGAGTTTGGTGACTGGCAGGAGGAAGATGGTTCTATGAAAAAGGAAATTTTGTCATTGTCCTGCTTTGGGTCTGTTCCACACCTTTCCATGGAAAACCTGTTTAGCCTGCTTCAAAAAAAAAAAAAATAGCAGCAATTGGAAGTTATGAGTAAGGGTTGTGTTGCCTTTCTGTTCACCCTCCACTCCTGCAGACCTGAACAATTCAATCTCTCTTTCCCCAGCGTACCTGTGGCATGTGGGGCCTGCTCGGCTTGAATAAATGGCTGTTTATGGATGATAGCATCTGGTATGCCCCTGATGAGGTCACCTTGTTATGTTAAATATTTCTACCTCCTGGTGGAGAAACCGAAGCTGGCTGCTCTCAGGACCACCTCTGCCCGGCACAGCAACCCAGGCAGGACCTACACCTTTGAAAGGCCGGTTAAGCCCTCTGTGAACGTGAAGCACCCCTTTCAGGCTCCAGGACCAAAGCAAAGGCTTAGCTTTGTCCTAATAATGCCAGTATTCATCTTCTCAAGGAGAACCCGTTCGTACAGGGCTCTGAACACCTTGTCCGGTGTCATTCTCACGACGCCCCTGGCGATGTTGTTATTGTTGCTTGGCTCTACATTCCACAGATGAACAAAAACTGAGGCGTGAACTTGCCCAAGTCCTCACCTGAGGTAAGTAGAAGACACGTAATTGGAACTCAGGTCTTTCTGGTTTCCAAGTTTGATTCTCATACTCTAGATTCTGGGGAAAGCAACCCGGAGAAATAGAAGAGTCAGAAATGTTGTGTGGTCCGATTATTCAATCTCACAGTGCCTCAGTTTCTCTGGACATAAAAAGTGAGAGGCGACCACCCTTCATAGAATGTCATGGGTCAGTTGAGGTCTTAGAGATGACTTGCACATTGATTGAGGACCTCGAGGCCACTTCGCGGACTAAAAAAATGAACCAAGGAATTAATACATGGATAAACATTTCTGAGCTTCACGTCTCAAATGAATGCCACTGTTACTCAGAAGAAGAACCTAATGAGACCTACGGCTAGTCCCTGGGCTCCTGAACAGAAATGGCAGACTTGGGGCTATAAGTCCACAGAGTCTCCTGTAGGAGCTGGAGAACTGAAGCCCTCTCCTCCCCGGAACTGTTGACCAACCTAACTCCAAAAAGACATGTTTTTCCAATGTTCTTTCAGTAGCTACCCTAGGATGTGGAGGAACATGTGAAAAAAAAAAAAAAAACGGATTTGTTTTTTAATAAGGTCGGAAAGGCATACCAAATATTTCAGAGCTCCAAGGTGTCTACTTCCCGCCAGCTGACCACGGTTTTCAGCTGGGGCTCAGAAATGGAGTTCAGGACACCCAGACAAGTAATTCTAACCAGCAGTGCCAGGAAAATATTAGAGTTTAAAAAAATAAAGCAGAGATTCATTTACTTCTTAAATATATACCTGCCCTCCTAAACGTCCCTCACACCAAAGAACCCTGGACAAGTCTGCCTTCACCTGACCAGAATTAGCAATTTCAGAGCTAAATCTATTCACGTCTTGCTCAACCCAACCTTACAAGCATCACCCCCAACCTCTTTTTTCCTCCTAACGCTCATTTTCTAGAATTCACTCCCCTGTGGGATGAATTGGTTCTATTCCGAAGATGGTGGGGGCGTTCTGCTGTGATGACGCTGTTGTGGTAAGCAAAGCCTCCAGAACTACTGGGTCTGACATTCTCTCCAACCCTGGCCTTTAGACAGCCAGTTCCCCAGATGGGGCAGCCATGGCCTGCTGCCTTCCGCCTCTAGAATCAGCCCAGGGGTCACAGAAGGAGACCCCAGAGAGCTGTAGGGTTAACCAACCACCCATAAACATTACCTCCTCTGTTGGTCTTCAAAGGCTTGGAGAAAGCAAGCAAACTACATAAACCTTTATCAGGGCCCCTTACAACTGCCCCGGGAGGTGGTTCCAGGAAGAACTGGGTGGTGACTCTGTACAGAGGATGAAAATTATTTCAGTCAGCAGGGCCAGAGCCAGAAATGGATTTTTTTTTTCTTTTCTCCTCTTCTCTTTTCTTTTCCTCCCTGACTCCTCCTATAGGAATGACTTCTTTTTGTTACTTGCCACCCAGAAGCTCCATAGTGAGACTCCTCGGTCCTCTGTTGGCTTCATGGTTTCCATTCTAGATAATCGCCCGATAACTGATAAGAAAGGGGAGATTTTAGAACAAGAGCTACCATGTTTGGAAACCAAGGAAGGTGGTGGGACCATGTCCATTTTAGAGGTTGACCAGGTAAGTAATGGGGTTACAGAGTAGGAACTATGAACTGGCCACCCTCTGCTGAAAATCTTTCAATAACACATGTTTCCATCTGGGACAAACTTCCCAAAACCATTCCAAATTCCCAAGCAGGTATACAAGGTGGTATGGCCTGTCCTCGTGAGCGTAGGATCCAAATCCTACTTCTGATACTCTCTGGGAACCTGGGCAAGTCATTCACCCTCTCCAGACTTCATCTCCTTGTTGTGATGGTAGCAGTAGGTCACATTTATGAGCCCACTGAGTAACACCAACTTAGCATGTTGCTTAGTGCCTTACATATGTTTTTAAGCATGCAATCCCCACCACAAGTCTCTGAGGTTTTACAAATCCCATTTTACAGATGAGGAAATTGAGTCTTAGAGAAGTGAAGTAATTCATCCAAGGTCACACAAAAACAGGGATTATAGCACTTACTTCATAAATCAGTGAGGAGTGAATGAGATAATGTCTGCAACGTGCTTAGCATGATCCCTGGCACCTTATAAGCTCTCACTGAGAGAGTGCTCCACCTCTGGAAATCTTCCCTGAACCCCTGAACTTCCTCCTCCCCCACCCTCACACACCTCTCTACCAGGTCTCTGCTCCGGGGCCCTTGGTGGTCTCCCCACCCCAAGAGCAACTCAGGGGCAAAAGCGTGTCTTGCGTCTGCAGTGCTGGTCAGCGCCTGGCACACAGTAGGGACAGAGTATGTGAGAGTCAAAACAACGAATGAATCAAGGAATCAGTGAAATATTATGAACAAATACCTAGTTAGTAGACAACTTATGAAAAAAAAAAGAACAAATAATAATAAAATGACTTGTTATAAAGATGGTCGAAGATCCAAAGTTTCCTGGAAGAGCTTGTGTGCTAGTGGAAAAATGTACAAAAGGGAACGAGGAACGAAGTCATCCTCTTTTTTTAAATACCAGCTTTCACCACAGTTTACGGGCTTCATAGACTTCCCCAGAATGCCCATGAATCATAGGAAGAGAACTCAAGAGTCCTGAGTCCCAGCCACTCTGACTAACTTCAGCAAACATCCTCTGGCTCCACGGAAGGCGGGCTGGTGTGGAAACCACACCCGTGTCCACCTGCGCATATACATCCACGAGTGCGTACACGCATGCACACACAAACACCACACCGACAAGTCAGTCTCTTGGCATTGACGGAGCACCTACTCCATGCAATGCCACTTACAAAATTCAGAAGAAATAAAGATCCTAAAGACCCCAAGACACTGAGTGTAAAGAATGCACAGTCTAGTTGTTGAATGAAGGCTGCAGGGAAATGAGCAAGTTTATGATGATAATAATAATACTTGCTACCATTTTCTGGGTCTGTGTCAGAAAATCAGAATCCCCAGGGATATGTGTGTAGTCTGGAGAAGTATATTCATTCACTCAACAAATGTTTCTTGAGTCCCTACTATGTGCCAGGCACTATTCTAGGTGAAGAGGATATAATGGTGAATAAGACAAAGCCCCTGAGCTCATGGAGCTTACCTTCTAGTCATAGAAATTAAGGAATTAAAAATTTGTTTGTAAATGACAACAAAATATAAAAGAAACTTACAGAAAGTTAAGCATGGCACAATGTTTCTCATTTCATGAGAATAAACAAGATGGTCATTCTATGTAGGGAAAGGGCAAGTGGCCTTGGCAGTATCTCTCAGGGGGCGGGGGGTGGGCAGGCTTATGTGTTTCTCAAAAGACTGGAATTGAAAGAGGCCTCCAGAAAGTTAGGACACTTATTTGACACCCCCAATGTATAACCTGGGGATGTTTCCACCAGTAAAATCCCAACTCGTTCACATCCTAAACCTCATCAGGAGGATGTGGTGGGGAAGAGTCCACTGGCCTGGAAGCCAGAGGGCAATCTCAGGACAATCACTCACCTCCCGGGGTGGTTCTGTGATGAGGAGCCTGAGAGCAAAACTCCATAAATATCAGAATTTATTATTGTTGCTGTTGTGATTGGCATGGCCTTCAAACTCACCCCTTGCTCAATCTGTCTCCACTCCAGTCCATCCTCTGCTTCAAGGCTTTGGATAAATAATGGCAGTTGACACCGTTGACTATAAGACAACATTAGGCACTATGCACACGTGATCTGATTTCATTCTTGCAGCACCCGGAGAGGTACTTATGCCCAGTGACTGGCACAAGGTCCCACACCTGGGAGATGGCTGAATTAGGCTTTGACCCCAAGACTCCAAGCATTTAACCACTGGGCCATACTGGCCCCCTGGGCTCCTGAAAACACTGCCTTGCTCATGCTCCCCTCCAACATCCACCAGCCCAGGTGATGGCCAGCTGTACCAAGTTCGAGTGCTCTCCCTATGAGCACCTGCCACACTATGAGGGAGAGCAGGTGCTCTCCCTATGAGCACCTGCGGAGAGGGTGGGCTCCAGGCTCCAGGCACCAAGTTGACCAGCTCTCCCTATGAGCACCTGCCACACTATTCTCCTTCCCACCTCTGTGCTTTGCCTGTGTGGTTTTCCCACCCTGAGTGTCCTTTCTTCAGCCCTCTCTCTATTGAAATTTCCAAGGTCTACCTCGCTTCCTTTCTCTTCCACAGACCTTTCTGCAGCCTCTCTGTCCCTCATGGCGCTCCATCTTCTCTGAATGTCTACTTCACCCTTATAGTCAGCACCACCCAATGTAGCACCTACCTGTTCTCAGGCCAACAAGCATTTCTTGAGCCCCTTCTGTGTGCCAGGCACAGCATGCAGGCCCCTTGAGGGACCCTGAAGTGGAAATATCCTCCAGGATCCTACAATCTGTCAGGGCATCACCAGACAGCATGCAAATAGCCAGACAACACCATGGCAGGTCCATTGGGGAGACCCACGCAGTTCCACATAACCTGGCTCAGTGTCATCAGCTAAGTGCATCTTATGCAAAGTGGGGATTAGCAGTGTGGATCTGGGAACCAGAATGTTGGGGTTCAGACCACCAACAGTGTGACTTTAGGTAAGTTACTGAACGTCTTTGTGCCTTAGTTTCCTCATCTGTGAAAACGAGGATAAAAATACTACCTGGAGGGTACTGATAATAAGGAGTCTATGTATATGTGTGGGGGCAGGGGGATTTGGGGCATCTCTGTACCTTCCTCTCAATTTTGCTGTGAACCTACAACTCCTCTTAAAAAAAAAAGTCAGGAAGAGAATAAAAGGTCCATACTTCCAATTGTAGAATTCGTAAGTCACAGGGATGAAAAATATAGCTTAGGAAATAGAGTCAGTGATACTGTAATCATGTTGTGTGGTGACTACACTTATCGGGGTGGACATATATAGAATCGTCAAACCACTGTCTGTTATACCTGAAACTAATATGATATGTCAACTATACTTCAGTTAAGAAGTTTCTTAATTGTGTTAAGTCAGAAAGAAAGAAGGAAAGGGGAAAAAAGAAAGAGAGAGAGAGAGGGAAAGAAGGAAGGAAGGAAGGAGAAAGAAAAGAAAGAAAGAAAGAAAGAAAGAAAGAAAGAAAGAAAGAAAGAAA